>NW_027286317.1:0-30558 GCF_022747635.1 Hetaerina americana
AAATAGATATTTACTCCTCCACGGACGGAAGATACAAGTTGATTTGTTTTGGAATATTGATATTTTTGAAGAAATATTTGCAAAATAAAGCACCATCAATGAAGTTTTTATTGATGAAAAGCATCTAACTACGATTTGTGACGAACATTCGTACAAATCCGAATAAAAATGCAGTCCGCGATACGACACATTTAAATGCGGATAAGTCATTACGTTTAAGGTATACTGAAGGAATGGGAAATTATGTGTTTACCATTACATCATCTCATTAGTAACTTTCTGGAAAGCTTTCATTTGCAATGCATTAAGTTTTTTCAAAAATTATGACCGCCCTCTCGAAAGGTTGAGAAAGGCATACCATGTTGAAACAGGCAGTTATTGAAGAGCGTCCTTCGTCCGGTATGAGGAAATAAAATATTCAAAATAAAATAAAAAGTCATTCGCCTTGACCGGGAGAGTAGGAGATATAAGAAATTCAGAGAGTAAGAGGACGTCTCGATAGCTTAAATGCCTAAGAACTTTGTTGGAATTTGAGAGAATCAGATTTATATTAGCAACAGAAAATGTTTTAATAGCAGCCATCCGTTCCTTTCATGACTGAAGTTAGTGATACTATCGCTCCTTTTTACTCCTTTCTTTCATTTAGCGTAATTTCTACATATTTTACTAGCCGTACATAAATATGCGTGAAACTGCGTACCTTAAAAGCCTGAAAAGCCTATATGTATTTGATAAAAATATCATTGAAAGTTCTTCTAAGCAGATATTATCAAGTTTTAGCACAATCAAAATATTTATACTTTTAGTCCAAAATGCTTCTTTGGACTAAAAGTATAAATATTTTGGTTGATCTAAAACTTGATGATATCTGCTACGTAATTCTTTCGCTGATATTGTGTGTGTATGTGTGTATTATAAGTGTATGTGATTTTGTAGCTAACTGTTATAGTTCCTCAATTCTTTTCGGGTATCCCCATCAATTGAATTGATTCAACCCGTTAATTATTCCAACAAATGTTATTTTTATTATAAAACTATTTAAAATTCATTATCACTGGAGAAAAAATATTTTTAATATTCCGATAACCATGGAATTTAGAGGCAACTATATGCCGACGATCAATTCGAAAGATAACCGGAGGTGAAAATATTGAGACAAATTTACTCCATACTGTCCTCAAATCCTAAGACTAATAAGAGCTAGTGTTTTTGTTTTTTCCCATTAATTGTTTACGCATATCACTGAATATAACTCAAATCCCACGTACTTCCTGCTGGATAATCCCAATTTCCTCCATGCTTCTAGGTGCATACAACTCAAAATTAGTATGTAGGAGTGAGTTGTATGGCTTACTGTTCTCTGTGGTCGCGGCATACCCGGAGCTTTTCGTAAACGCCTCCGCCGTACCCTCACCATCGGTATCACATGCCAAATTTGGCCCTGGGCAGATTTACCTTAGGTTTACTTGGGATACATGTTAATGTTCATCAGGTATGAGAAAGAATATTTATTGGATAGCATCAAATCGGAAACTTACATAAAAGTAGTGTAAACTTTAACGACAAAGGCAATGCCAAATGTCACTATAGAAGCATGATGATCGCAAATACTTCCCCAAAACGTCGGTCATCAACCTAAAAGTTAGTTTGATAGGGAAGGGTAGAACTCACCTAATACTAAGCCCTAAACAGCATCTAAAATTCACAAATTAGATGGCTAGGGGGACAAGTTCCTTGCCCTGTGCCTCCTATGGTTTCCCAGGAAGACCTAGGACCCGAAAAACTACTTAGATTGTTGGAAGCTGAGAGTGGCCTGAGGAATCACCCGGAATCGAAACATTACTTTCAGACCAGTAGCCCTAAGCTCTACCCATAAAGGGGATCGAGATGGTGCGGGGGCTAACGTACTGGCTTCCCACCCTGAGGGCACGGGTTCAAATCCCGGCGGTGTTGAATATTTTTCAGAGGTATCTCGATCCCTACTTGAGGTGCTTTGTGGAGGGCACTTTGAGTGAGTACGCCGTCCGTCGGATGGGACGTTAAGCCGCGGACCCCTTGGCGCCTTTCGTAAAGAGTAGGCTAATGCCGACGCCGGGTTTCTCTCCACCCTTCATCCTTTCCTGTCCTTCCCCTATGGCGCAAATGACCTTAGCTGTCGGTCGCCTCCCCTCAAAACTACTACTACTACTCTACCCATAAACTAACGCCCCTTTCTTGATGATCAAAGTAGTATGTCTCAGGGGTAGTTGAGAATTTGATATCTCTGTCGTAGAAATTTTGGCACCAGCAAGCAACCGTTAAGACACGCTATTTTCTTATACTCTCGCATTTCAGAAATGTCTGGTTGGCTATAAAAATAGTGGAATACGCGTGTTACTAGAAGCACGCGCGATCTACGTGAGAGCAAACCCGGAATATTTTACAAGCAAGCGAATCGATTTGCATCCGAGATCATTGTTCGTGGCCCGCCCACCTCCCACCCGACCCACATCCCATGGGTTCATTCCCCGCCGCGGAGTCTTCCTACTGGCCCTCGAAGGAACCTCCCGGCCTAGTCCATTACCGCGACCTACATCTGCGACCATACAAATTAGAAGAGGCTTCAAGAGTGACCCTCATGACTCCCCATTCCCATGAATCCTCCCTTCTCTTCATAATGAACATTGTCGTGCCCACGCCCACCGTCCTTAGTAACCTTCCTCATTCTTGGCCTCTCTCACCCTCTCTCTTCATCCCCGACTACCCTTCCTAAGCCCAGGGCATAAGTGCCCCTACTGAAACCCGGGCAGGAGTACTTTGCCATGGGCAGCCTACAAGTGATTCTCTTCGCGTTTTGCGTACTGCTTTAGCAGTGTTGGAACTTCACAAACGATCAACTATAATGTAGTACATGATTTTTTAAAGATGGTAGTGACTCCTAGTAACGCCGGTCTATCCAAAGCATATAGAACTGTAGCTAAGATAAGGAATGAAAAAGGGTATTAATTTCCCGGAATTTCCCGGATTCTTATTACGGAATAATATTTTTGAATGCCATAGGGATGCAATAAAATTACGAAATTCATCATGCCATTCGGAAGATACTTTCCAATGGCCCTCTAATGATGCTGAATTCGTAGGCGAACCAATTTTTCAAAGTAGCTGACAGAAAATTGTCCCGAATTACAGCGTATTACAATGTTTCGTGTTACACACATATATAATATCGTATCAATTTTCTGTGAAACTCAGTGGGAACACGATGAGCCTCTTTCTACTGCCAATTCGTCTGAGAACTCTTGCCAATAAAGAAAGATCTTCAACTTTAAGAGTGAAATTTGAAAAAATGTTCGTGGAAAACTATCGCCTATGCATCCCGATCCATACTTTGAACCTGCGAAAAACCGCAAGCGAATCAACGAAACGTTGCTATTAAGGAGATTGGAAAGAGGACGCCCGGACCCAGGCGCCATTTCAAAAAGTACATTAAGACATGATGCGGAATGTTGATCGAATCAAAATCTTTTACTTTTACATAAGAGAGGAAGAAGTATTTTCCCTCATTTCCAGAGAACAAATATATTTTGGTACAGGGTAAGGTCAAAAACGTCACCGCCGAAGTTAGTGAACAGTTGAGGGAAAGACATACGAGAAGTTCTCCGATGTCATAATAAGATTCTGTAATACTGTGTGTCCCCCATGCAGATGTACATTTATATAGAAAACTAAAATGTTGATTATGGATATGTTTTAAATTTTCTTCGCGGATAACATTTCCAAAAGGAGATATCAACGGACTTGGAAAGTAACCCGTGGAGCGTTAATGCGCTAAGAGAAAAAGTTAATTTTTCGAGCAACAACTCCAAAATTCAGTCGTGTATCTGATTGTAATGATTATAATTAATTTCGCTCATTAATTTTTGAAAAAAAACGTAAAAATTTTCACGATTAAAATAATCGTGAGCCAAAGCGGCATTCTCATTAGAATACTTTTACAAGGTTCGTCCGGAAAATAAGTGTACTGAGCTCAGGAAAAAAAATTTATTACACTTTTACATATCTTAAGCTAATATTCCTCAAAATAGGACCCTTGTGAGTCGATACACTTGTTCCAGCGGCGTTCCCATTCCTGGAACGCTCCCGCGAAGGCATCGTCGGGAACCTCTCGAAGACACGTCGTCACGGCCTCTTTGACGGCGTCCGGGCTGTAGGGCGGGTGCGGCCGCGTTGCCACGCCGTGCTTGGCCAAGAAGTCCGACACGACAAGCGCGGTGTGAGACGGCGCATTGTCGTGATGCAGCCGCCAGATGTTTTTGATCGCTAATAATCTCGTGCACTATTGTTTTTGGCACATTACACTGCTCTGCTATCATCCGAACACTAAGACGACGATCAGAGTTCAGTACATCGCGAACTTTTCGCACATTTTCGTCGGTGAGTGTCGTTGATGGGCGTCCAGGCCGTGGTTCGTCGTCGACCTCTTCTCTGCCCTCCACGAACATCTTGTGCCACCGAAATATCATGTTTCTGGACATGGCTGACTCCCCGTAAGCCTGGTTAATCATACCGACAGTTTCGGTAGACGATTTCCCAAGCTTTACCGCAAATTTGATGGAATAACGCTGCTCCAAAAACGTCGGCATCGCGTTCCGTGACGTGGGTCGAGCGTGGAGGTTCGCGTTAACAGAGCTCCTCACTACACCACAGCTCAGAGCCGACTGCCTTTTTCAGCGTCGCTTGCCAACATACCCCCCTCCAATCGCAGCCCGTCAGAGCGGTGCTGGAGCTGCGGGAAAAAATCAGTACACTTATTTTCCGGACGAACCCTGTAGCTTGCTAACAGTGCGAGGCAAAAGTAGAAAGAAAGAGAAAACTCCAACTTCAAAAAAGCACACTTGCCTACCTTATTTATATAAACTATATATTTATTGAAGAGCTATTATATAAAGTCAGCTGATGAATAAAATTATTAATTTTTCCCGGAGAACTTCCAAAACGAAAAAATAAGCTCTTTTTCCACAGGTGCAACTTTCAACATCTCAAAGAAAATGAGAGGCAAAAAGGTTCTCGATGTGCGTAAAAATTAAAAATAATATCTTACAGTGCTCGTAGCTGTTCCTCTTTATGACGCACCGGACATTAACCGAAGCGAGGTTTGTGTTTACTTAAGAGTTCCCCGGAGCGTAGCGAGGCTAATTTCCGGAGCCCCTTTGGACGGAGAGAGAAAACACGAATGAGCGAGCTTCGGGGTCTAACCTTACTCGATGGCCGGTTTTCCTCATTCCTTTCCCCACTGACGCACTCCAGACGTAGGACATCAATCGCCGCCGGATGAGGAACCAGGCTAGCAAATTTAAACGTACCGCTCTCTTTAGCTTACGAGTCCTCTTAGATAACTGGCGTTTTTCCCCACCGCTGTCCCTGCGTGGTATGGTCCGGTAAACATGTGGTAAAACTAACGGAAGGGCGAATTGTCCGTGCGGAAAACTCGAGGTGTGTGCCAGAGGGAGCGTCAACGAAGTGGAGTGAATGGGCAAAGCCGAAGTGACATTTCTTTACCTTTCTCCTTGTTGTCATAGTGCCCTACGGGCTAGGCAGCCGACGCAATTTAATTGAGGAAACCAGAGAACTTCGTTCAATGGTGTTAGGTTGTCGATAGACGTGGAAATCAATGGGATTCACATCAATAGCCAATCGAATTCACTCATTTATTTATAAATGGTGCCTCAAATTATTGTTACAGTGAGGTTACCATCCGTCATCTCTTCCTCGTCACTCCTTCTACTTAACTCCTCATTGAGGTTGACGAATGCACCATACTCACGTCTTATTCTTATACCTCAAGTCTGCTATGGTACACTTATTACACGGATATAATGCATGCATTAATTCTTAAACAATCCTTTCAACGCTCACCTCACGAAATAAAATATTTGGCATAGCCAAATATCCTCTCCCAGTTGGAGAGACTGAAAAAAAAATTTCTGCGTCGGGGGTCCGGGTTCGAAACCCGGCGGTTTCAGTGGCTTACCGATGCCCCCCTGAGGTGCCATATGGAGAGCGCTTTAAGTGAAGTACACCACCAGTTGGACGGGATGTTAAAATGTGAACCCCTTGGCGATTCCGACGCAGGTTTACTTCCCCCTTTCTACCTTTCTTCCCCCATTTTCTCCCTCATATACCAAATTACCCACCTATCCCTAGCGGCGAAATTGATCTCAGCTGTCGTTTGCTTCTCATCATACTACTGCTGGAATAAATCGTGAAAGAAATTTCCCAAAACACATCATTACTTTAAATTGTGGATGGTGGCAATGACCCACAATTGTCCAGGACATATGCGCGTAAATATTTACCCTAAGAAATGCAATTTGTAGACGTTGCAAGCCGCGCATGTTATGCATATCAAACAAAATATTGTAGATATAATTGACATTTTTACACACAATTATGAAGGTTTTTTCTAAATCAAATTCTTCACGATTTCTTACTATGGATTTTGGGAATCTCAGTTAATTGGAGATGGTGTATGCGTGTCAGCAATGACAAGAATTATGACTTAAATTATTCGTAAAGATTACTAATGTTCTCATGCTCTTGGCTAAGTTTATGGGATTTAAATTAGTCGTGGGGCTCATTTAAGAAAATTAATATAAAAAAGATTAATTAAGAGAACTTAACAATATTTACGATAACAATAACAATATTTACAAATTTAAAAAAATAAGATCTCTCAGCTTCTCTAATACTAATAATAAAAGAGTGATACTTATATCCTGCGTTTATTTGGTTCCTTAAAAAAGAGCTTTTCTGTGTCATGCATCATATGCTGTTAAATGAGTTCTATATCAGAAATGGAAGAAGGGACCATTTGGTCTCAATTTCGCCCAAATAAAGACCACTATCTATCTATCTATATCGAGATCGTTACTAGGAGCTACTCTTTGTACGTTACCAAGAACATTAGAGACCATACTATAAATACACCGGGTCCACTAGGCAAACCTCGTCGTAGTAGCAGGTTAAAGTGCTCAGTCATGCATGAATGTGCATCGGATGCATTGCACATGCCAGAGGATTACTTTCGGTACGGCATCGAGGCGGAGAGAACTCACGATCGCTATTTTTGCACGCTAGCCGTCCCCATGGGTAGAATTTATGCCAAGTACTTTGCTCCCAAATGTGATGACGAGAGCGGGCGTGGGTGGCATTGGCATGCAACGGTTACCATCATAATTGCTGACGTCATCGCGCCTGTCACGACGGGAGTCGGTCATTTCTGCGTTCAGAGACAATGGTGAAAAGAGTGACGGGAGTCTTTATTGACTGACCGACTCGGAGTTGGCAAAAGTCGCCGAAAGCAAACACACGTGATCATTCTCTGAATACCCGCGAGACGCTGAGAGAGATAGCCGGGGGGGGGGGGTGGATTCGATGATGGATGGGAGCGGGAAGGGACGGCACTCAAACTCGATAGCTCAACACAGTTGGTCTCCCCTCAGGAGATGCTTTGGAATATATATCGTAGGGGAACGAAACGGACACCTATGATGAATGCAGAGGCGAGCAGATTGGAGGATGTTGGATGGATTCGGCGTTGGACAGTGCTGGATGATGCTCATTTAATACTTAATCATCTGTGTCTTGAGGACGACCGAGGTGAAACTATAATACGAGGAGAAATTTTGGTAGAATAGGATGCGTGAATCCATTATTTTGGCTACATTTTTATTCATCGACGTCAGTTTTTCAATCCAAAGTTTCCCTTTTTGAACTCCCTCACGCCTTGTTGGCTCTTTCGTCCAAACTTCCCGCTTAATTTGGCTTGCCTATGCAGGTACTTGTCTCTTGGGTTACCTTGCAGCGTCCTCTTTTTGGTTTTCTCCTCTTTTCCCTTCTTTATGCTCCAAAAAATCATCATGTCCCTTGGATTGCCTAATAAACCTGTTTCCTCTTTACCTTGCCGTATGCTATGTATCATCTTTATCTACCTCTGCTCTTCTTCGTCTGTATACTCTTCCGTTTCACGCTTCCTCCATGTCTTTGATCTCCAGCAGTCGCCTTCAGCAAGAGGTTTCGAAAGCCTCGATTCATCTCAGGTCAGTTTTTTTAAATTAACGTGTAATGCATTTGTATAACATTTTCTTTCAATTCTTAAAATTTCCATAGTGTCAATGTGACACCGTAGCCGAGTGAGTAGGAAGTCCGGCTGGGGTCAAAATCCTGTAGATAAGTATTCATGTTTTTGTTTTTCGTTAATTATCTCTTCATGGGGATTCAAAGGTTGAAAGGTGAAACGAACTGCCTTCCCTCCTCTTCTAACCTGAGTGTTCTAAACCCAGTCACCTTAGATTTTCCAACCAAGTTTCTAGTTGAATTTTGCGGTTGGATTTGTATTTCTAAAATTATCGGGTCGAGCATCGTGAAGCATTCTATGGAAGAGAAAGCTGCAATAAATTCGGCAAGGAGTGTAGTGAGAAATTATAGTCATAGCGAGATGATACGAGCGAGAGAGGCTCCAAACTCTCCTCGTTCCCTCGACCGAATTTTCTTTTAGATGCCGCCAACAAAGCCTTGTCTACATTCCCAATTCACGGTGTTTGCAATGAACTTATCGTCAGCCGCCACTCAGAGGTGCGTGGGTGTCGTTATAGTGTGTGGATAAAAAGAGCGGAGAAGGTGAAACATAACGGTGGAAAGAGGAGGGTGTTCTTTTCGTTGGTTTCATTTGTTTTTGCGCTCAGATGGCTGGGTTTTTCTAGTTTTAGGGCCGATGTAACGATCGAGTTAAGAGACCGGAAAAAAGTAGCATATTCTTTTTCCGTGCCTTTGTTGGAAAGTTGCGCATAATGGTAGCGAACTAGAGTTTCTTGGTAACGGTAACTGTAGCGCACTCCATTTGATTACTACTAGCTATCGCAAACGCAACGCATTAAAATCGGCAGTTATTTTAAGATGAGATATTAAAAAAATATGCATTTTACTATGTTGGACTTGTGTGCTTTCGGTAAGAGCTCAACGACTTTTAAAATGATTTTTTGTAGACTCTATGCACCTAGAATAAATTATTGAACTCAGTTTTCTACTGAATTTGTGATTTAATCGTTGTGTATTTATTAGTCCAATTCTTCCACTGCTTGCTCAGTTGTACAGACATCCCACTCCCCGTCATCATCTTCATCATGGGTTTTGCTGCCGCATGGCTGGTTGATTGATCTTCAACTATTCTATCAACTAACTTCTATTCTGAGCCACTCTCTTCGTTTATTCACTTTTTCTTTCAATATTAACTATGCACAACACCATATAGCTCTTTCTACCTCGTCCTCTCTTTTCTCCTCTCATTCCCTTTGACACTGTCTTAAACAAATGGCAATTAAATTGGGGCGTCGGTGGCCCAATTCAAACCGAACAAATTTATGCGAGACTGTGTACCAAGAGCCCCTATAGATAATTAGGCCTAACATTAGGGGAATTCTTTTGTTTCGGCAATCATCTGTTTTCTTAGACCTGATATGCGTAGTTTACAAAGGTTTTTTCTCCTGACTTTAAACTTCCTCCTAATTTTCCGGGAACTCACATTGTTCAACTCGTCACATATCAACAAATCTTCACCCATTCTTCCATTTCATCTATTAAGCAGATATAATTTTCCCTTAATTCCTTCTTTTCCTTCGGTTTCAAAATCACCCCAAGAGGAGAATAGTAGAAACGTAAAATGAAAGGTCACCTACAGACGGCGATGAATGTAGGGACAGTTTTTCAAAAATGTTGTTCGTTTTACCATTCTTCACACTTTGCATTCCATTTCCGCTGCCTCAGAATATTTTCACTGCTTTAATCACGTTTATAATATAAAGAAATGGTGAGAAGTTCCCCGAAATGCTTTTCATTGGACTGAGGTAAATCGGTAAAGATTTTGTCCGGCTAGCCGAAGTGTATGATCGATTCAAAGCAAGAGGAAAAGAAACTAAATTCACTCCAATATAAAAATGATGTCCAAAATTGTCGTAAGCAATAGGCTACTCACAAATATTATCCTCGTTTTTGTTACAGTAATTAAGAATCTAATCTATGGTGGGACTTTCAAATGATTAAAATTATTCTAGTTGCCAAAGTCTCAGATGCAGATGGATACTTAAAATGTGACGCTGAATACATGCAACTCACGAACAAAAGAGTCAAATAAAAAATAATGTTCAAGTTCTTCATAGCAGTGGAAACTTTACTTTAATAGCGATTAAACGAATGTCTAGTGAACGAGTAAGTAGTGCCTTGTTGTTTGCATTAAGATGTTGTTATGAAATGCAATTACTGCACCCAATACAAAGATATCATAGGGTTGCCTACTCTACATTCATGCAGAGGTAAGTTAAATATGCGTAATTTTTCTCAAGATTTGTCTGTCTCCACTGATGGAACAAACATTATAGATTATCTCCGTGTTTGGCAAACCATTTTTCCGTTCTTTACTGCTGCTCTCCTTTTCTCTATTTTACGTATTTTCCTTATCAGGCAATTTATATATTGTTTCCTACTGTCAATTGCTCCCAGCTGCCTCGTAGCCGTCAATTCCTCCAGTTCCTCGTACCTATATCCTCAGCCCCCGCTATTCCCTTAAGGTCCCTCTTTCATGCCCGTAAATTCTTGAACGAAAAAAATCCATTGAATTTTCACCCACGATCGATTCCAATAAAGCTCATAGGAAAGTGAAATAAGTACACCGTGCAAAATAATAAATCCTTCCATGACGTAAAGAGAAAAACTTTTGAATAATAGTTAGACTTTAAATGTATAGTATAAGCCGTTTTATCAATAAAATAAGTATGAAATAAGGATCCATCAGGCCATAAAAGCTTTAAATCATTTTATATAAAACGAAAACCGTTCTTAAAGCTGTTATTTTGATTTGTTTCCTTAGGCATTGATCAGAAATGCATCCTTTAATTGCATGGTAAACCTTTTGGAACCCACCGAGGTGAAAATGGAACAACTCGAAGTTATCCATAATAGTAGCTTTCTGGAAGTTGACTTAGACAATGTGCACTAAAATCTGATGGTCGCTTTCATCCGTTTGAACCAGTTCATGGCAGCACGCACAGAAAGCTTAGCGTACTAGTTCTTTTCCCTTGCTGTCTAGATTTTCTCCTTGGCGATATAAGCCAACTTTCGTCGATTTACAACATACCGATATCTAAGGGATCTGTAGAAATATGAGAGGCACAGCAAATTCATTGTATTTTTTGTAGAAGTTCTTTCCACAGAATCATATAAATTCTTTTCACCGAATACCATTAATTATTTTCATTGAGTTCTATTTATATCAACAAGTGTTATCTCGAAGTGAGGGGGTGGCGGGCTTGGACTAATTGGAAATGAAAAATGACAGAAGAAACGTTTTGGTGACAGCCAACGGGTCTCTAGATGTCGGTTCAATCGCCAGCTGTAGTTGGCAATTCCTTTTTTGTGGCTACCCAAGCATACAGTTTTCAAACTGGAACCCACCACTCGAGAGACCATCCTTTTCTTTTTAGCGTCGCAGTGACTGCATCATTGCTCTTAACTGGAAATTTGGTAACTAGATAATTTCATTTGAGCTTTAAGTGAAGTCTATTTAGTTTTTCCGGCCATTGCAATGTTAAGGATATTATTTCTTAAGAAATAGGGGTGGTGCTCCTATGGCAGTAATTATAAGGCGTTGAAAAGGGGATGTTAATGATTACGGTCATAGTATTCCTCCCCTCATTATTTCATTATAATCATTTTACCATTTAAAAATTTCTCCCGTCAAGGCCAAGTTTCACCGTGTCAAATTCCAAACCATTTTAATATTTCAAATTTATCTGAAGTGTCATACTATATTATCGTAATCTTTATTGACAATTTGGGACACAATTTTCCAATTTCAGTAAAGTATATATATCAGATTCCTCATCGTTCAAAACCCCAACTTATCTGTTGGCCACGTTTGAATTTAGGGTGGAGATTATAATTAACTCCAATTAATTCATGATTACTTAGGTAATGAGGCGGTAACTCTAAGAAAATTGATAGGTAACGAACAATGGGCGAAAAAGTAATCGTATTGTAACGTAGAAAGTATCGTGAATGTATTTAAACAGTACGATTGTTTTTATGTGAACGTAAGAAGAAATAGAAAGTAATTTAAAATCAGATGATAAAAAATGGAGGATACCGGAGAATGGTATAACTTGTACTCATGTATTGATAAACATGAGGTAGAAACTTACCATTCAGTACTCATTATAAAACTACTTGTCAGGGTCTGATAAATTCTATTGCTATGATACCACGTTATTAGAAGTTCCTCTTTTAATCGAGCCTTCTACGTGAAATAAAATGTTTTTACCGGTGGCAATGTTTTAAATAAATTGAAGTAACCATTAAATAGAACGACACTTATCATATAAATTTCTGGTAAAATCCTATAAATTTAAGAAACACGGTCACTTGATGTTCCCATACTTCATTTTTTAATATGGTTCCTTTGATGGTCCACGTTTCACTAATGAGTACGAAATTGGATGCAAAAATAAAGGTATTTGGTGTATTTTTTTGCAATTCCAACCAATACTTGTGTCATTTGGATTTCCCTCTCTATCTATCTTTCTCCTCTCGTGTGAACGCAGAGATTTGCTATATGATTCCAAAAATTGGGTCGTGCCTATTGTGGGGTGTTATAGGTGGTCGTTAAAATCACCGCTTAAGCCATGGTTGTGTTACGTTATAATGGGAATTTACGAAACATTCAAAGTGGAGCACCTGCAAAAAAATTTAAGGGTGGATCCTGCCACGTCTAAATGAGCACGATCATAAACAGCTGTGACCGTCACTCTTTGCAACTCATTGACCCACTTTTGCTGCCCGACTTTGATAGGTCACAGGCGTTATGCCACAGACGGCCATCGTTAGGCTAGATTTATTGTTATAATTAGTGCAATTCAGTGCTATTTTGATCGTTTAAGGTAGGCATTCATTTCCGCCCAGAGGCTAGAGCTATAGCATTCTTGGATTCAAACCCTCAAATGTCGCTCCTCACTCTCTTTTCTTGGGCAACAAGATTCTTTTTCCAGTTCGAGCAGTTACGTCACCATGACGTCACTTCGATCGTTTTCGGGGGGCAAGGTAGGGTGCCAACTTCATCCATTAACTCGTTATAATAAATTCGTGGACTGGTAAGATGGAAGGGAACTTTCCAATATCCGTGTGAGTAGACTGCGACTCACCAAAAGTTTTGACTGTGCTTGGGTTTAATTTTGCAATCCGTTACAAAATATTCAGTGCCAATCATTATATTCCATTAGCGGTTCCGTCTTGAAAATAAAAGTGCACGCTAAGCGTTTAGTTTGCCTTATGTAATGGAAAGTCAGTAGAATTGAATACGTTTCAAATGATAACACTTTTCATTTGGTAAAAACCAAGCCATTGGCGTCCAAATGATATTTACTCACATTTAGAGTTTGTTGGAAACAATAAAATGGCAGCGGAACAAGATAAGAAAATATTTATTTTATTTATTGACAAAAAAAGTACCACCAATGGTTACTGCCTGCCGATAGTGATTCCAATGGTAATTTCTGAAATAAAAACATTCATAGCTCTGGGAACAAATCTTAAACTATCTTATTTATTTACTAAACTTCAACGAATATTGTCGAAGTCTCTTGTAAAATTGCTCATTACTTTTTGGTCAAGAATTCAAAAGTTCTTAAGGTAGAGTGCTCCAATTCTCTTTAGTCCTCTTGAAAGAGGAAAAATTAGTCTTATTAATAATCTGCATACATGCTTTTTATTTTAAATTTCTGGTTATTTATGCTGATTAGATTTGTTTTTTGTACATTGCTCTAGACTTCCCCCGACCAAACACATTTACACTATCACATCTCTAATTTCTACCTCAAAAAAACCGAATTGCCACCCTTTGAATTATTCAAACTTCCTAAATAATCCTTTCTCATGTAAGCCTCAAGCACCATGCGGCGAATTTTAGCATGGGACGAACCCTTTTTACGTTTTTAGACACTTTCCTTAAGTTCCTCGTATCACAATGAAGAATTTTGAACAATATAGCATCACATTTTTCAATATGCTGTCCTCAGTCTTTGACAGGTACAATGCCAAAATATTCATATTATCAATTTTGCTGCTTAAAGATCCATTGAAATTAAAATATATATGAGGGCGTAGTTAAGTTAGTGTATCAATGGGTCAGTTAATTTCTGCATCCCAAGCTAAAGGAAGGAGGGGAATTTTCCTGCAGTACTCTCCTTTCGATAAATTCCAACGATGAGATGAGAAAAAACCCAAGATCATGATGATGGATGATCATGAACCCAAAAAAGCAACCCGTCCCAGCTCAGTCACGTTTAACGCTCTCTACCGTGCACTACGGTAATTAACGCCAATATTCGTTTTGAGCGGTTCAGGGTGTAGCTCACCTCGGATTTCGAGCTACGTCGCGTGAAATTCACATATTCAGAACAGGGGAACAGTTTCATAACCATACGTCTGCGGTTTTCTTATTAAGTTCAGGCATCCAGAATATTGCACACCTTGCATTAAACAGGTATGTTCAAAGGAATTGCGGTGGTTTTAAATTCGAGATTCTGTGGTCGACAACTCACTGCCACCCCACCCACTAGACTATCACTCCTACCAAGCCAAACCCAAGCTTTGATTATCGCAACCTAATTCTATAAAACCTTTTCCAGTCGCCACTCTACTTTCTCTTACCCCTGCGACCATGAAATTGAAGGACGTTAACACCATTTGAGGAAGTAGACATTAATCGGTTCAACGAACTCTTCCTCTGGCGGGAGCACTTCCTCCTTCGTCTCAATCCATGTGCTGCTCTCCCACCCTCACTCTCCACGAACCTTTTCACCCACCTCTTCGTTGAATCTACGAAATTAATGTAATAATTTGGTAAATTCAGCTTCATTTTGAAGTTGAACCTGCGCGTGAAAACGGGTCCGTTTGTAATGAACCTTGAGAATTCAAAGAAAAGGGAAAGATGGCCAATGTGCATCCTTTAAGGTAGCATATTCTAGACTAAAGAATCATTTAAATGCGAACCAGATAAATAAAAATTATACCTGTCTTTAAAACATCGATTCGATAATAATAACTCAACGAAGATTAGGACAAGCTTGCAACTTTTATTTTTAGCAAATTTGTAGCGTATATTGTTGGGAAATCAAATGAACCATTATATTAAAATTAGCTCTATTCCTAGTTAATAACCATAAATGTCAAAATTGACAAAACGGAACGTTCTCGGTAGGGGTTAAATCCAATTCAAACTTTTATTATGCTATGCATGCATTAGTGATTAGTGTAAAGAGAAAGATAGTGGTATATATATATATATATATATATATATATATATATATATATATATATATATATATATATATATATATATATATATATAGAGAGAGAGAGAGAGAGAGAGAGAGAGAGAGAGAGAGAGAAAGAGAGAGAAAGCAGCTGATCTACCGGTTAAGGTAGGTTTTGGATGGATACAAGCTACCAAATGCCTCAGCAATAATTTCCTTGCCTCTCCCAAAAAAGCACAACCCAGCTTTCTATACTACGATGAGCCCCTCTTCAATTCTGTGTACTTCCTTCCTCCTTTTATTTGGTCCAACATCCCTATCCTAAAATTTGCTGTATTAGGCGCAACTTTATGGAATTTGCATGACATATTGAAATGAAATGAAATAATTGATTTTGTAATTCCACACACTTTATTTTAAAAACACGACACAGGTTTCGACGTTGAACGTCATCATCATCAGAACGTCGTCATTACCTGATGATGACGTTTGACGTCGGAACCTGGGTCGTGTTTTTAAAATAAAATGTGTGGAATTACAAAGTCAATTATTTCATTTCATTTCAATATCCCTATCCTATTCCTACCCCTTCCTCGCTTGCCTAGCTTTCTCTATTACATTCCTTAACATCGCGTTACCAAACAAAATGCTCTGTATCCATCTTTAATGCCTATTTATGATTACTCCAAACTATCCTCTCTCGTTCCCCCCCATGTCTTGCACCTCCTCATTTTTTATCTGCCCACTTCCCTTTCTCCAACATTCTCCACATTCACATTTCAAAAGCCTCAAATCTACGCCATTATCCTGCTTCAACGTTTATCTTTCCGAGCCGTACAAAACTGCACTCAATATCAAGGTTTTGACCAGTCTTGTCCAAAATAATTCCAAGATACTTAAAATCTTCCACCAGCTCCAGGTTTTCCTCTTATTTCAATGTTTAACTTAGTCTTTCTCCTGCAAGAAAACCTACATTTGGTTTATTTACATTTATTTTCATCCCACACCTATTGCAATGACTTCCACACTGGAATATTATTTTCCCTCACACTGTTCGAGACTATAATATTGAGAAACACAATTTACAGAAACTGATACTTCTCGAATACTGTAAATTACATACCAACAATTACTGTAACGGCTGGTGACCTAACACTTTCTGCCACACGTCCTCGTGGCGACTTTTAGGGTAAGATGTCGATGAGTACCAAGATTGTAACACTATTCTACAGTTGAAAAGTAGAAATAATACAAAAAATCAAACAATGGACGGATTTTTACTCTCGTTCCATGCAAGAAGTGGTTTATGGATATGATTAGTTAAAGAAATTTATGGATATAAGTTATTGTAAATGATGAGTAACTTTGATCTTACGTTATGTCTAAGTTAGTCTAAGCTAAAACTACAGCTATGTTCAGTGTAGATCGGCCTTTACTGTTTCCTCTGACCTCCGGATTGAGAGCCTATTCTTCCTCTCTTCCCCACGTTTGCGTTCTCCCCCTCCCTACATTCCCACTCCTCTTTACCCTACGCAAAGGAGGCCCCCTGCGAATAGACTCCCCGTGCCCCTCCCCGACAGGTAGCCTCCTAACTGGTAAGGGTTGGACGGAACGCGTTCACCTCGGTCGCCGCTTTTGGGACCAGTACGACTCATTAGCATTAGTGCTTTGGTGCATATGAGCAGGGTCATTATCACTATGAACTGGCTTTTGTATTTGCCCCGATGGTTTATTAATGAGATTAAGTCTTTTTATTAAGCCGAAGAAGGGACAGTTTCCAGTCGTCTTTGAGCCTCGAAGGTGATAGTATAGGGATCGCTCTAGGTTGACATACGAACAAAAATTAGGAGTACCTTCTTGGGGACACTCCTTGACCATTTGCTGGGTGTGAATTATTTTTCTGTTGGATATATTTCCCTCGACTTCCATCGCTGAATCTTAAGGTTCGTGTCGTAATTATTTATTCTGGTTGGTTCAATTGTCTAAATATACCCTACCTATGCTAGTTTTAACTGTATTCGGTTCGATGCATGAATTTTCAATTTCTTGACATTAATTCGAGAGAGGGTAAAAACATTTTCTTGTTTTAAGGGTCCCAAATATTCTTTATTGTTCTAGATATTAAATTCTGGTGAGAGAGTAGATTTCGATTCTTTTACAAATTTGAACCACTTTGAATCGGAATCTGTTATTACAAATGGATTTAATTTTCTTATATTATGATAATATTAATTTTGCTTTTATATCCTTATAATATATTTTGATTAAACTTAAATTTGTTAAGATCAAAGGAGGTATATCAAAAAGAAATATTTTTACTGATCAGGATGCGAGATAAAAACGAACTTCACACTCTCATTGTGGTGAAATATATGTAAAAATCTAAAAACCAGTGATATCTAAAATTTCATATTTCATTGCAAGTGATTAAAGAGGAGTTGAACCATACAAAATCATTAAATTACAACTAGAAGAGACACTGGAAACGTTTGCATACGCAATGTCTATCATATCTTGCGGCTATATATTTATATAAATACATTGTTTAAATTTTAAGAAAAACATTCGTTAGCTTTGGCTCTAAAGATATTAAATATTCTTTTCTAGTAAAACTCAAAATGGCGAATTTAACCAGAGCTATGATCAATGGATATAAATACCTAATCGAGGACCTGAGTGGTAAGATCTAAATAATTTTTCGCAAAATACTTTATTCAATGTGGATGATGTAATCATTCAAACTTCCTAATAACATGTTTATCATTTAAATATATAATTTACCATTATTTTTAGTATATTAAACGAATAGTATATATATTATGCTAATAGTAAATGGTATTTTCATATCAAAAAGGTAAAACATTCACAGCCTCGTTCTTTTTTGCTAAATTCTGAGATGAGAATTATTTACATTTTTTTATATTACCTGGAATTTATTGAGAAGTATTATAGGGCTAAACGGTATGAAGGATATTAATTTCTGGCTGTGTGTTTTATATTAGATGAAGATGATTTTTTTACGCCTCCGAAACACTCTGTTCCTCCGCATAAATAGGAATGGGAAACTTTGAAAATTATCTAAAGTTTCTGAAGATCCAATCCCTCAATTGTATAATACCCAGCCATAAAACTTCCTATATGCAATCTCAAACACTCGCTATCTTTCTTCACTTGAGTTTTTTGCTTAATATTCTCAATTTAATCCATTCTGACATGAAATAAGATTTCTTATGCCATTATTCCTGAAATGCTACTCCCTATATTTAATGCATCAACTCTTCCTTTCCAAACACATCTGACAATGAATAATTTATGCTCTTTCCTGTCCAAATAACTTCTCTTTCCCCAAATCCCTTCGTGAAACTAAAGAGTCCACGTAAAATAAATTGCTTGAGAGTGAGCAGGTTTTGCTGTCAATTAAGCACAGAAGATTTAAAAATACATCAGGGGTATGCTAAGATAAAATGAGTTTTTGAACTTTCATGCTTAGAACCTACTGCCCCGAGTTTGTTTGCGGTCTTGGCCATTGTGACTGTTTGGAGAAAATATTTCATATCGCTTTAAAGAAGTGGCACTAACTTTCATGTGTTTAGTGCATTGATGACTATTTGCTTTTTTATTTGTTTGTCCCTCAGCATTGGTTTTTAAAAAGATATATCGTAAAGTCATGCGTCTTTGTTACATCTTGTGCAATATTTATTGAGAATTGTCCTTATTATCAATGTGGAACTCAGGATTTATTTTGTTTAAACCACTCTGTAAGCAAGTCATAATCGAAAATGCTATAAATTCCCGTGTTATAAACATCATGGCCTCTAGTAACTGAATGGGCAAGAGATCCGGAAAAATAGATTTTATTAAATTTCCAGGGTATCTGCGTATGTCATTGAATTACCCTTACCGGCTAAACTCAGGGTCTCGGATTCGAATATAATGTGTTATGATTTTCAATTTTGTTGTTATTTGATGAACTTTAGTGGAAAGGCATAAAATATATCAAGCAAATTATGTCGATAAAACAGAAAACTAAATAGGCAGCCAATGCAGTGCTTTTCGAAAAAAGAAATATTCCTTGGTAAATCATAGAAGAGACCGTTAACATTGGTGGTTGAATACAATGGATGAATATACTAATGAAATCTCACTTCTCCGATAGTAAAAATAATTTCTCATCATAATCTAAAAATGCTAACTTTCTCCTTGGAATTTTCAAAATATTCATTGTAATCATAATTAAAAATTGATCTTTGGATCTAATAAATGGTTAACCAACGGAGACAACTTTTGAGATAACGCTCTTGGTTACAGTGGCGTAAAATTTCATTTTTAGATTAAATATTTTTCAAATGTACAATGTAAAAAAATATCCATCATTTCACTATTGTAAAGAAAATGAAATATAATTACGGCATCATATTGCGTCAGGCATATATGTGTTTCAAACATCGATTTTATATCAATGGATGCCTCCTCGGGTACTAATTTTTTGCTTTTATACTTTCATTGCTAAAATAATGTTTGTTATAAGGTATAAAGGTTATTGAATCATCCATGAGTACGGCTTCCTCAGTAACCGAGTATTTCATATGATTATGAAAGTTTACCAAATTGGTAGCCTTTGAAAACTGATTATAGGTGAATGATGGATATAAAGAGGACATAGCATGATAAATAAAGAGTTATAAAAAGAAGATATGAACAATGCATAGAAAATGATAAGTAAAAGAAGAATCAGAAGCATTGGACTCATCAAGAGATATAATGGATTCATTGGGAACATAATGAATAAACGAAAAAAAACATCATGGAGTAGGGGAATCTTGAATTAAAAATGAAGAAGAGGACAGCTACGGAAAACCAAACTTCATCTTTAAATAACAATGGATTATAAGATTTTTACATTAATTTTTAATGATTTAACTTACTTTTCAATATTCACTTATCAATCATTTAGACACTAATGGCCTATTTGCAATATGAAAAATTCTCGCCGATTGTGCATCGATTCGGAAATGTATAGGGAGCATTTCAAATAAAATTAAAAGAAGAGAAGAATATTCGGAATTTATTCGCAGGAAGCAAAAAAAAATTACTGAAAGTTAGCTTACATAATTTACTGTCTGCATTCATAAGTGTTAATAAGTATTGTTTAATTATGAGTGCGTGCGCCAGCATGATTTGAGGTACCAGTCGCACTCATCACTTCCGCGATGAAACTAGTGGTGGAAAAGCATCGTTTCCATCAACGCCCAGCAGTTTTTGAAGGAATGTATACTTTATATGGAAATTGTTTCGCTTATAAATGCCACCTTTGTTTTCGTTTGATTGTAAGTATCGGTATTCTGTCTCCTCAGGAATTTTAATTCCTATTATTAGAAGAATATATAATAATATTAGGGAAATAAAGCCTATGCTCTAAACGGACCACGGACATATTATCATAGAGACAGGATGAAGTTACACTATTCTGCACCCAAAACCAAAAAATTAAGATTCATTTTAGGAAAACGAGACTCGAGTAAGAGCCTCGCTTGGGAAATGGGTTGAAAAGAGTGATACGAATTGATAATTTAGAAAAAGTAAATACCCTTCAAGCCATCCCTTTCAAGATAGCAGTAGAAAATCCGAATTTTGAGTTATTTGAGGAAATATTTAATAATGTTTTCCCTACTGTTCTGTCCTTGTATACCTCCTTCGTCACTGTCACATCCATACATTGTGTAAAACATTTATCTTCTGGTTTCCGCCTAATATTCATTATTTTGAGTTCTTTCATCGACGTCCACAACTGATTTTCTCCGTTCACTCCTTCATCTGAAATCATTCACTTATTTCTCACACACCCCCACATACCCACTTCAACCCTCTAAACCTTTCCCCTGCCAGTCATGCTTTATGTCTTCTCCGAAATAAACAGATGCATGGTTTGCTTTCTTTCGCAAACTTCTCAAGTGATTTCCGAAGTGCAAACTGATAGTTGGTATTTACCCAAACAGACTTCAAGCCACATTAAATTCCCCTGTTTTTATTGTTTTACCTTCGTTACCCCTTCAATCAATATTATACCGAACGCTTGCCCCGATAAACTTAAAATACTATTTTCTCTTCAATTCTTACATCCTATCTTACTCTCTTTTCCTTGATATCCCAGTGAAAATATTTATTTATTCCAGTCGTGTGATGCAAATACAATTTGCAAACCCATTCAGCATTCCATATGGGTGACAAATAAGAAACTTTCCCAGGCACTTCAACATTCCGCTAAATATACAAGTTATATTTACGCCTGCAAGTTTTCTATTCTCCAAAATTATCGCAGGCATCAACATTTCAATTTCACTTTTATCAATCTCCCTGAATTCATTTTCTCTACGCTCACCAATTCATTTGGTCTACTCTCATAGAGAACATCACTATTGTGCACTGAACACTCCTTAAATTAAACTCATTAATACCGATTTCATCCTAGGCAATATCATTACTTTTATTCTTCATTTTATTCAAATCTTTGCCCCGCAATGACTACGCTTTGTTGCCCATTTTCAAAATAGGTTCTTCAAAGTTATCCCTCGTGTATCTGTCAATTATACTTTTCTTGCTATATTTAACCAGCTTTTCCACTTTTACTCTCAACTGCCTTTGGCACCGAAGTCTTTTTTGTTGCTCACTCCTCTCCAAGGGCCATTTTTTCAATACCAATTTTACCTGTTTCGAATTCAACATCTCTGATTACCGTCGCGTCTTCGGTAACAGCCGCAGTCACAGATCATGTACAGCGAAATCAATGGAGCCTATTGAAGAAATCCTTTGTCGTGCATAAAAATGGATACATTTTTGCTCAAACTATGAATAAAAGAACAAAGTGTTCTCCATTAGCATTCACTCAGTAGTCCCCCAGGAGCCTTGCCACTTTTCATTCGTGGAGACATCTCTTCTAACGCCAGGACACGTATTCATGTGTCTTGATGCTATTATTCTTTCATCAGGGTCCCGATCATTCAAGACTTCTCTGGGTTAAACGGAGACTTCATTAATCTTACTTTCATTCTCTTCATCTGCTGGTGAGTAACAAATTATAACTGTAGCTCTTTCAAACGAGGATTAACTTTCACAAGAACCAAGAAAAACCGAGGAGACATTAAATCTTATTTCCTTAGCATCCCATCCCTCTCATATTGAATTATTTACCGCCACCCTTACTAGCACATATACTATCATCAATTCCTACCCATAATGCTACGTCATTGCCATTACACTTATTTTGATAAACATCACTCCCTGTGAGCTTTATCTCACATTCCCATGAAACATCCATTTCTCGTGCGATCGTTTAATTCACTAACCCTTACTCCATCCATGTAAAACTCCACCTCTCTTTCTGTACAACTCTCTTTCTGACATTCCATGTATACTTATAATACTTACTTAAATGGGAAGTAAAATTCACGCATCAGGGTAGGGGGTTTACGAGGAAGATCTGGTAACTGAAAATTCACACTGCTTGAGTAAAGCTGACAATGCGTCACCAGGAATCGAACCTGGGACTTACAGTCAGTAGCCCAGCGCTATACCTACTGGACTACCGCATCTCCAGCAGTAGAGACCATTTTTTATTTAAAAATTAATACGACGGCTTAAATATAATATCTTGTAGAAAACAAAATAAAGAAACTTGAGGACATCATACGCATATTTAATTATACAAACCTTACTTTAACTTATTTTGTATATATCTTTGTTTTTATACATATATGACCCTGTCTCATTATTATATAATCCTATATATATATATATATATATATATATATATATATATATATATATATATATATATATGTATATATATATATATAGTATTATACTAGTAAGTATAATACTATATATATATATATATATATATATAGTATTATACTAGTAAGTATAATACTATATATATATAGTATTGTTACGCATAAGGCTTAATATTTATTATACATTTGAAATATTTGAGCATAATGTTAGCTTATCTTTCCATATGGTAGATCCACGAACCAGCTCTTGGCCATTATTAGGGTCTCCTTTCCCTGCCCTTGGCATATTGACAGCCTACCTGTATTTCGTGAATCGGATTGGTCCTTCTTTGATGGCTAACAGACCTGCAATGAACTTGAGAACTGTTCTTATAATTTACAACATATTTCAAGTTGTGGTTAGCACATGGTTATTTTACGAGGTAAGAATCTTCTGGTGTTACAGGTGTAAACATAATACGTTATATAATTTACGAGGGCTGTTAAGTCAACAAATAATGGTATCTATAATGCTAGTATGTAATTTAAATAAATCTGCACACTTTAAATCGTAATATACAATTTCACAATATAAATACAACAAGAGATACCAAATTTACATATGAAAGGATACGCTTCTAAACTCGTTTGGATGATTCAGTTATGTCCATCCTAGGCTGAAATAGTAATTGACATATTTTTAACACGGAGTTCGTTCACTAAGCTAAAACAAGAAAAAATTTTAAGAAGTGTCAACGATTCATAAATACCGATAAATGCCTTAAAATTAGCTGTAATTTGATTAGGCGGTCTAACTTTTGTTATATTAACTCTGTATAGCTAGCGTCTTAATTAACTACGCATGGCCTTTACTCCTGTTATAAATGTACGTGATATTCTTTTATAATTAAAACTATTTTTCATGAGTGTCATTCAATATATCTCACTGTTAAAGACATTTTATAAAAATAATTTGAAAATCAGAAGCGAAAAATCAGTAAGTTGCAAAGTTAGTTAAAAATGAGTTTTAAAATAATAAAAAAAAGAATTTCTATATTTTCTTGTATCACATGTTCTTGCATCATGGTCAAATGGAGGACTATGAAAACATGAAAATATGCCGGTGAATGCCGGTCTCTTTAAATCTATTTGTATTTCCTATTTATTTTTATCAATGGCGTCTTGAAATATATTGGCGCTTGGAAAACTTCTGGGAATATTATTTCATTTTTATGGCCTAGAAGCTTATAAAGGGATTGGCCAACATTGGTTGTTAATGACTGATACTGTAACAGTCTCATTCAATCCTTTCAATTGAACTATTTGCGTGATAGAGTTTCCTTTACAACTTGAATACCGAATCGTACTCTTCAACCTCACTCACAAGAAGCTTACTATGGAATAATATCATCCATAAGTATTGGATTTACTGCCTCTAGGATTTGATCACTTGGGTGTCTATAATTTTTAATTTCATGAATTAATCCACCTCTGTAACTTCTAGTGCTTGGACGGAGCATGGCTGTGGGATTACGATTTAAGGTGCCAGCCAGTTGACTACTCAGCAAGTCCGAAGGCTCTAAGGGTATGGAATTTTATTGACGTGACTTAGACTTCAATAAGTTTATCGAATTACTTGTACGATCTATTCAAGTGCCCGCAAGGAAATGATAACTTTTTAAAGGATATGTGGTGTTGATCTTCACTGACGCCAATGTATTTACATGTTACTGTTTAATAGAAAAAGTGTACAGCATTATGTCAGAAAAATAATTATTGAATCCATGATTCTAAGTTTATCCTACTTTGGCTCAACTTGAAATTAAATGTGGTTAAAACGTAACTGAGATCTAATAGTTTACATTGAACACCCTCTAAAACAACAAGTTATGCAAATTATGAAGCACACAAGCTCGATGTGCGGTGGCGTGGTGTATTGATATTTGGAGACGTAAAACTTAAGAATTAAACGTGAAAATTACGTGATGACTCTTGCTTCACTATATGGTATTAGCTCGATACAATCAGCAGGTGGATGACTAATTTGTTTTTATTTTCAATTTTTTTTTATTTTGACGGATGAGTGTTTCGATTGGGTACCGGTTGAAACCTGACTTTTTAACGATAAACCTTTCATTGGCAAACTTTGACTTTTTCAGATGGCTAGAGGCTGTTACTGCTACTTTATATTGAAGATAATAGAGCTTCTTGATACGGTAAGGAATATTATAAGATGAACTTAAAATAGATAGACACTCAGTGGTAGAGAAAAAAGACACAGCTATTGCGGTAGGAACAAAGAACAAATAAAACTTGAATGAAGGAAATAGGAATTAGGAATTCTTATATGAGTTGCTGATCTCCATAAAAAAAAACATTTACTGAGACCTAAATATTTATCTACATATGTATATGTGTTGTGTGTGTGTATATATATATATATAATTATATATATATATATATATATATATATATATATATATATATATATATATATATATATATGTATACATACATAAATGTTGTGTGTATATATATATATATATATACACACACACACACACATTTGCATGCGTACATACGAATATATACATATATATGTTAAATGTATGTGTGTCCATATATCTTTCCTTACGTTTATGAACTTAAGCCATGAAAGCATTTGCAATCTAGACTACGCTGAAAATATGCATTTTCTTGAGACATAAAAAGTATTTTCATTAATTTCATGAGTTTTACACCGGCCATAAGCCTTAAATGTGAGTATTTTGTCTAAAGGTGAACTGAACTATTGTTATCGAAAATTTCAAGTTAAATAGACAAGGATTTTTTGTTATGGACGTAACTATCTTTATTTTTCCGGAACAGGTTTTCTTCATTTTGAGGAAAAAGTTCAATCAAGTGTCATTTCTGCATGTTTACCACCACACTGGGATGGTTGCCTTGGCATGGGGAGGAACTAAATATCTGGCAGGTAAGTTAAAACCTGACTGCAGCCAAAATACTGGTATTGTTTCTAGTCTATAAATTCTTTTACATTAATAATGGGAAATACTTGACGTTCAAGGAAAACTTTTTTCCCAAAATTATACTTTTAATTTTTTTATGTCCTGAATGAGGAGTACGAGTCTTTCCTCTTTCAGTATAAAATATTTCTCCGATTTGATGAGTAGCAGTGCGAAATAAGAAATAATCGTGCAACTAGGCAGTGATGTATCCAGAAATGAAACCCTAGATGCATCACAGTCTTATGGTAAGATTAGTTGCACTAAATAAGCAATACGTAAAATACACTCTAACATAAACGAATATTTCATATCTGAAGAGAAGATAAAATGAGAGATACCTTTATTACAGCGGAAGATAGAAAATGTATCAAACCTTAGGGGAAATACTGAAGAAACTATTGCGCCTGCATACGGGAGAGGGGAATTTTTACTCAGCTCATAACATACAATAAGCCAGTCCGGATAAAAATCAAACTATACACCATTTTAGTTTATATCCAGTCATCGAACATTTTGTGGCTAATGCTTTGTATACTTCCAATAAACCTCCATAGACTCTTGTATGGAATATAACTTGGGTATGCTCTGGTCATCGTAAATTTAGACTAAATTTGATTGGTAAGTGGTGTTTGAGGAGTGTTTGTGTTACACAGAAATGCTACAAGGTGAATAATGGGTGAATTGTGGATTAACATATCAAAAACAGGCAAGGATTGAAAGAGCTCTTCTGCAATGGTTTGGTCATGTTGCGAGAATAGAGTGAGATTCGATAATTTGCCATATTAATCTACATCTACTTAATACCCCGCAAGCCGCCGCAAGGGCGTGTGGCGGGGGGTGTTAGGGCACCAACCGTAACTAGGAAAAATAACCGCATGCAAAAGCCACAGACCACAAACAACACATGGTATACATTCATGCAAAAACCCTATCACCCCAAGCACATGCAAACACTCAAACTACCAACTAGCATACACATGCAAATACAAATATACCTGATATCTTTGCAATGTTTAATTTTGTTCCGACTTGTTTGCCTGTCCTGAAAGGGAGCGGTGTGACGGTTGAATATGAACCTATGTATCACAAATTATGTTACGAATGAAATCTTTCACGATCCTCAATATTTCATTTCTATTTCTGGGCGAGGATTATTCCTAATGCCTATCAGCCCCTAGGGGTGGGGGCTACATTTTCACAAAAACAACTTCTCTCTCTAAGGTTAATGCTCTTTTACGAAGAAAATAATTACACCTATCATTATTTTTCATTTTAATACGCTGAATTCTATGTTTTATCTTCGGTTATCTGCCAGTGCAAACTTTCCCGTTCTATTCTAATGGGCGTGGGGAACCTCTCCCGTTAAAGTCTTCGGAGAGAAGAATTAGAAACTAGCACGCCCTAAATACGTGAATGGGTTATTTTCTGTGAAAGTGCATATTTGTGTCCCAGGAGAATGCTTATTCAAATTCATAGAACTAAGATTCGGAAATAAATTTCTCGATTGCTCATTCATATTCATGTTACGTCAAAAGCAGTATCATATTTTGGCTTTCAATGAATTTATCTACCCTGACTCGTGTGTACTGGGTACAAATTAGCTAATCTGACTCTCAGACTTTTGTATTGTCACATGTTAACATGCAATTTTGTCCGCTATGTATGTACTCTTACGAGTCAATGCTAGAACATAACTGCTATAATTTCGAATAATTGAAGCAGCATTCGAATTATTTCCGGGAATGAGTAATCAAAAAGCATGCACCATTATTTTGAGTAAATCTCTTTCACATTTCATTTAATTCACTCTCTTCATTAATTTAATCAATTTAACTTGGACTTTATTTCTGAAGATGCTGCATTTTAGTGATTATTATACATATCATTTTCTGTGTGGTGCAAAATTTGGACGATTATTGCATTGATTTCCAATCATTATAAATGTATTTTCAAGCTACGGCCTTAAATACCTCTTATATTTGACTGTTCGCATGGGTGAAATTGCAACATTTATAACGTATATCTAACTTATTGGCTATATTCAACAAGCTGCGAGTTGCTCACAGCCATAGGCATTTATTAATGTATATTGGTACTATTTCTCTTGCACACTTCATGCATCTCATTTCATTCATAGTTTATTAACTAATAAATATCACTCGTGCATATTTAATCAGGAAACCGCCATTAAAAATCATAAAGAGAGACCACATGGGGTTTAATGGTCCTAACTTTAGGTGTTCTTTATTACAATTTTATATTCTGTGCAGTAGTTAAATATAGGTTAGTACTATATAATAAATTGCATTTTTTTAACCTATCTAAACTAGTAGTAGTACGTCCACCGATAGGAACTCTTTAGGGATTACCCTTTCGCGAAAATAACTAACTACAGAAACAAAATTTCAAATCTACTTTATTTTTTCTTCCATTAAAATGTTATTTAATCTGTTCAAACAAAACTGTAATTATTTATAGCAATTAAAATAATTTTCATAGGAGCGGAATAAATACTTGTTTAAAAAATTATACATTAGAAGCACTCAATACAATTCAATGAAATCCAAGCTTTATTTTTGTGAGTAACCAAGAAAATATTCTTTACAGCTACCTGTAAAATTACTCTGGAAAAATAATTTAAAATTCCAGAAGAAGAATAAATTGCAACACTGACTTATGATTAACGCTTTCATGGAACAAAATAAGACAACGGTTCTCAAATATTGTTTTCAATTGAAATATGAGATATAATATTTTAAGTTATTTCATACAAAATTAGATTCCAAAAGAAGCTTTTGATATTAATTACGTAGAAATAATTCTAATGACTAATCAGGGTTCAATTCATTTCCAGGAGGCCATGGTACATTCATGGGGGTTCTCAACACGTTTGTACACATAGTCATGTACTCATATTACCTTATTACCAATATATGGCCAGATCAGAAGAAGCACATTTGGTGGAAGAAGTACATAACGCAAATGCAGATGGTAAGTAACGAGGATTGGATACGATAGTAAAAACGATCAAAGGGAATCCAATAGTAATTATTCGGATAAAAGAACTAATCCTTAACCACATATTATGCTGTGTGAAGTCAAACATTAGGTTTGATACACTAACAGTAGGATTTTCACAACTATTTAAAAACTCTTACATTGTTTTCCACTTTTGCTCATGTTTTAATCAGAATGAATTATTGAATCATTGCCAAATAATATAATGCAAAAGAGGATTGGTGGATTAAAAAAAATATTTGAAAATTCAAAGTCGTCTTACCGTTATCGTCGGCTTACCTCTCTTTACTTAAATAAGCATTGCAGAATCACACGCGTGAAGACGCAGAAATGATAGCGATAGCTACACGTGGCAGAGTACATACTAGATGAAGAAAGCACTCTGCCTTTACCAAATGTGTCACAAATTTACCTCTGCAACTTCATTCTTATATTTGTGCTCATATTATACGGTTTGTAATTAGACCTTTAATTTATATATTTTATTAGAACAGCTTGATTCATGGGCTTTCTTTAAAACGAGGGACATGATCAAATATTTGCAAACATTTCTGTCGTATAAAACACAAGGTCCTCCTTCGGAGTAGTAGCCATTGCATTTTTCTCTATTGAGGATTAAACTTAATGAATTAATTGCATGAAAAAATGATTTCGTTTACTTACGATTAATATGTCTAACATATTTACCATACAATTTATGGAAATTTAGGATGGAGTGGAAATATTATAAGCCTGAGTCCTTAAATTTATGTACCTACCTATAAATATATCTATCGTGATTTTTAGCATCTACTTGGGCATAAGCATTTTCTTATCTTCATGCATTAGAGACTTAGTTTGGAACTAATTAATCAAATGTAATTTATGCCTTCACATCATGTATGACTTTGATGTCAATAATACTCAAGAGAGGCCACTTAGGAGTTGAATGAACCATAATGGTATGTAAGCTTTTCCATTTGACTCCCATAAAGTTACTGAAAACACATCCTCGTTTAACTTAGTTACTTATGGAATTGGTTTGGTCATTAGTATTCGAGAATAAAAATAAGACTATTTATGAGGAATGGGTAAAAACGAATCCCGAACGTGGCTAAAAAAAAATGCTTTCAGTGAATTTTGTTTGCTTTTTGCGGTTTGCTGTTTTCCTCGTATTACACAAGAGAAGAAGGCGTTCAGACAAATTGAAAAATATACAGCAAATAAATACAAATATGATGGACATTTTTCAAATGGGTAATCACACCCACAGGAGTAATGATGCTTATAAAACACATATACATATATATGCATATATTTATTTATATATACATATCGATGATATAGAAACATTCACACGAGCAGTATAATATTTGGACGGCACAATAGAACACAAATAAAATAGTAACACTTAAAAGGACACTCACATGGTATATTGTTGAAGCT
>NW_027286318.1:20000-22500 GCF_022747635.1 Hetaerina americana
CCAAAATGATTTTGACTTATATGTGGAGTATCGCATTGGCGAGTCCAACCGGTCAGCAAATGGCGAGGAAGTGATTCGGGGTTGGTTCTCGGTCTCTTCGGATCTCGCCCACCTCTACCTAGTCCCTTTTTGGAGATGGTACATAATTGACCCGAGAAATGGAAAAATCCGTTCAGGGGGTGATGCAGGGCGGGTTGCCGGGAGTTCCCCCTGCGATCGCCGGGACGAGGGTTGGTCTCTCCCCGGGGTCCTTTTGGGTTCCGGGTTGGGTTCTCTCACCGGGTGGCTGGGAATACGCCCGGTGTGTAATGCTTCCCAGACGGCCGTTTGTTTACGGAGTGCGATAAACGGTATGGGTGCGCACTCCAAACTGATTTTGACCTTGTCCGGCACTGTGTGTGTACCGGTAAGTAGGGCTGACGCTGGCCCGAAACCCTTCAAACCATACATGTCAGCAAAGCTTATAGCGCAAGCTAAGCCTCGGATGCCTCACAGTTCTAGTCCCGACTGTGTGGAAAATTCGGCTGGTGGACGATACCCGACGCGACTTGGCGACCGAACGGACAACGAATATTGGATAGCATACCCAATTGTGACGCCGTTCCCGTGCCCGCTGTGCGCTAGCGTAATGACTAGTGCGAGAGGGATCACGGGACATGTTAAAATGGTGCACCCTGGTACGAGGCAAAGATTTCGATGTTCGAAATGCGCAACGGAGTACAGATCCTATCAATCCGTTGCATGCCACTATCCGCACTGCAAAGGGCAGATGAGTGGCGCCAGGGGGCCGGTTGAAAAAGAATATTCTTGCGAAGGATGTCCGAGGTTTTTCCCTACGGCTCGGGGATTAGCGACTCATGAACGCCATGCGCACCCCGCATTGCGGAATGAGAAGCGTCTCCGGTCGTGCCTTGTCCCGAAGGTTCTCAAAGAATCGGGACGTAAGGACTATCAATGGACCGAGGAAGAGTGTGCGAAACTCTCCGTGTTAATCAAGAAATTCTCTGGAGACCGCCGCGTGAACATTCGCATTTCTGAGGCTTTGGGGTCTAAGACTCCGGCCCAGGTGCGTTCACGAAGACGGACCATGCTCGGTAGGGAGCGAAAACTGGACTTGACGCAAGCCTCTATCGGGGACCAAGACGAGCGAAGTACGCAGACGCCTCCAGGATGCTCAGATCTCGGAACGGCAGATGCAGAAAAACTTGAACTGGTACCCGATATCGAGTCGAACTCGGAGAACATCGAGGCAACCCCCATGGACTTGACGAAGGAGAACCCTCGCCAGATTCCGCATGACCCGCGAGGAGAACTGCGACACTGGCAGAGGGGAATCTTTCAGAAGGCGCTCGATATCGGCACGCCCAAAGGGGAAAAGGCCGCCGAATTATGTAGCGCATTAGACGGAATCCTATCCAGAGCTATCTTAGGATTGGCCGAGGAACGGATCCGTCAATTGACAGAAAATTTCGTGACCGATTGGCTGCACCCGGCGTTAATTCCAGACGGAGGAGAGGAAGAGACAAAGAGCCCACGCCGGGCGAAAAGTCGGAACAGTAAGTTCCGGAGGAGGGGCCCTCCGAGGAACGGAAAAGAGGCAAAGAGCGGCAAGAGAAAAAGATTTGCATACGCTAGGAGCTCCGATATGTTTGAGCATTGTCCGCGAAGACTAGCTAGACTGGTTGTTTCGGATCGATTGGACTCGTTATGGCAAGGAGGTGACGAGGACGAGAAACCGCCCGCCCACGCGGTGCGGAGCCTTTACGAGGAACTCTGGGGAAAAGCTGCAGAGGACCATCTGGTTCTAGGTGATTCCAGGGTGAAATCGATCCACAATAATTTCGATTATTTGTGCCCGAAGGAGGTGAGGATTCGACTGAGGGCAACCCGTCCAGGGACCGCAGCTGGCTTGGACGGGATAATGAAACACCATCTGGTGAACTTCCCGGGGATTGCGAAGGTATTGGCGAAGCTCTTCAACTTACTGTTAGGCACAGGATTCTTTCCAAGAGAGTGGAAAAAGAACAGGACCACCCTCCTTCCGAAGGATGGGTGTGAAACGAGAAAACCTGAAAATTGGCGCCCGATCACAATATCTTCCCTCGTCTCGAGATTGTACTCGGCCCTCATAGCCGAAAGGTTGGGAAGGTCGGTGACTCTCTCCGCGAGGCAGAAGGGATTTGTATCGGAGGACGGCTGCTTTAGTAACTTGTTCCTCTTAAACGAGGTAACGAAGCAAGCCAAGGTCAACGGCGGATCCACGGTAGCCTTGTTGGACGTCTCCAAGGCGTTCGACTCGGTGCCGCACTCTGCGATCCTAAAAGCGTTACGAAAGAAGGGGGTTCACCCACACATTCAGCGACTTGTCGCGGGAATGTACACGGGGTCTTCCACGGAGATAGGGGGTTTCGGGAGGGGTATCCGGCTGGACATCCGCAGGGGTGTCAAGCAAGGGGACCCCCTCTCGCCGCTCCTGTTCAATGTGGTTCTAGACCCTCTG
>NW_027286318.1:27500-30395 GCF_022747635.1 Hetaerina americana
AATGCTACCTTGCATTTCGGTGATCAAAATTACGTAAAAATCGAATTGAAAAATGAAAATTTTTATCCTTGGAAGAAAAACGTTGAAACTTCGCACCGTGAATGTGAGTACGAAGAAAAAAAATCCCAAGGCCTAAAACTTTTGGAAATTGACATGGTTCTCCAACGCGGAGTAAATGTTATGGCTGGTTGAGAACCGACTTATCCGGAGCGAATCCCATCTGTCCACGGTGACTAACACGGTCAATAATAAGAACGGCTATTATTCCTTTACATGAAAGCCGTTTCCATGAGGATATCACTACCTTTTTATTAAATAAAGGCAATGAAGGGAACGTACAAGTCCAAACAAACGATTAAAAATTGCTTTTTTTTTGGATATTGCGAAATATGGGCGAGGGAAGGGGATATTTCCATGCCTGGCTTATAATGTCGAGGAAAATGAATTAAGTGTTAAGTAACGATATATATATGTTGAAAGGTTGACTTGGTTTGTAACTGATGTAACGATTTTTGCAATTCTTCCGGGAAAAAATCCGCAAGTGAAGCGAATTTAATGCGCAAATTATTCGCTGAAAACGAATAAATTACTTGGAAAAATTTTCTAAGTGCCGATTAATAATAATAAAGTAAGAAGTAAGGGTAAACTGGGAAGGACATGCAGAGAGAACGTAATCTTTGGAAAATGGTCGAAAATTTTCTAAGTCCCGCAAAAAATCGGCGTTTTGGACCAGTCTTTTTGCCCAGAATCTCCGAAAAACACCGGCGATTGCGCCATTCTGAGCAATGTCCAAGGGGATCCCAAAATGATTTTGACTTATATGTGGAGTATCGCATTGGCGAGTCCAACCGGTCAGCAAATGGCGAGGAAGTGATTCGGGGTTGGTTCTCGGTCTCTTCGGATCTCGCCCACCTCTACCTAGTCCCTTTTGGATTTGGAACACGAAAGTATAAATTTTCGGGCAAATACCGACGCCATGCGGGTTGCCGGGAAACCCCCGGTCGATTCCCGGTGTCGAGTGGGCTCGGAGTCGGTGAAAATTGAACGTTCTCCTCGCGAGAAAATCGAGCTAAGCGTGGTCCCGGTGGGTGATTCCGCCGGGAACATAGCCCATGCAAGCTCCCTGGTTGATCCTGCCAGTAGTCATATGCTTGTCTCAAAGATTAAGCCATGCATGTCTCAGTACTAACCGCTTTAAGGCGAAACCGCGAATGGCTCATTAAATCAGTTATGGTTCCTTGGATCTTACCCACACTTACATGGATAACTGTGGTAATTCTAGAGCTAATACATGAAACTCGTGCCTCGACCAGTGATGGAAGGGGTGCTTTTATTAGAACAAAACCAATCGGTCGGTCTTCCGTCCGTTGCCTTGGTGACTCTGAATAACTTTTGGCTGATCGCACGGTCTGAGCGCCGGCGACGCATCTTTCAAATGTCTGCCTTATCAACTTTCGATGGTAGGTTCTGCGCCTACCATGGTTGTAACGGGTGACGGGGAATCAGGGTTCGATCCCGGAGAGGGAGCCTGAGAAACGGCTACCACATCCAAGGAAGGCAGCAGGCGCGCAAATTACCCACTCCCGGAACGGGGAGGTAGTGACGAAAAATAACGATACGGGACTCATCCGAGGCCCCGTAATCGGAATGAGAACACTTTAAATCCTTTAACGAGGATCTATTGGAGGGCAAGTCTGGTGCCAGCAGCCGCGGTAATTCCAGCTCCAATAGCGTATATTAAAGTTGTTGCGGTTAAAAAGCTCGTAGTCGGAGGTGTGTCTCGGACGGTCGGTTCGCCGCTTGTCGGTGCTCAACTGGCCGGTCCGGACGTCCTGCCGGTGGGGTCCGCGAGGCTCCGTTATCCTTCTTTGGTCCTCTTCACCGAGTGCCTTGGTGGGCCGGCACGTTTACTTTGAACAAATTAGAGTGCTCAAAGCAGGCCGTTGGTCGCCTGAATACTGTGTGCATGGAATAATGGAATAGGACCTCGGTTCCATTTTGTTGGTTTTCAGAACTCGAGGTAATGATTAATAGGGACGGACGGGGGCATTCGTATTGCGACGTTAGAGGTGAAATTCTTGGATCGTCGCAAGACGAACCGATGCGAAAGCATTTGCCAAGAACGTTTTCGTTGATCAAGAACGAAAGTTAGAGGTTCGAAGGCGATCAGATACCGCCCTAGTTCTAACCATAAACGATGCCAGCTAGCCATCCGCCGAAGTTCCTTCTATGACTCGGCGGGCAGCTTCCGGGAAACCAAAGCTCTTGGGTTCCGGGGGAAGTATGGTTGCAAAGCTCAAACTTAAAGGAATTGACGGAAGGGCACCACCAGGAGTGGAGCCTGCGGCTTAATTTGACTCAACACGGGAAACCTCACCAGGCCCAGACACCGGTAGGATTGACAGAATAAGAGCTCTTTCTTGATTCGGTGGGTGGTGGTGCATGGCCGTTCTTAGTTGGTGGAGCGATTTGTCTGGTTAATTCCGATAACGAACGAGACTCTGGCCTGCTAACTAGGCGTCGGAATCTATTATGCTTCCGACGTAGCTATCTTCTTAGAGGGACAGGCGGCTCCTAGCCGCACGAGATTGAGCAATAACAGGTCTGTGATGCCCTTAGATGTTCTGGGCCGCACGCGCGCTACACTGAAGGAATCAGCGTGTCCTCCCTGGCCGAAAGGCCCGGGTAACCCGCTGAACCTCCTTCGTGCTAGGGATTGGGGCTTGCAATTGTTTCCCATGAACGAGGAATTCCCAGTAAGCGCGAGTCATAAGCTCGCGTTGATTACGTCCCTGCCCTTTGTACACACCGCCCGTCGCTACTACCGATTGAATGATTTAGTGAGGCCTTCGGACTGGTGCGCGGCGCTCGCCGCCTCAACACCGGTGGCGCCGA
>NW_027286319.1:0-30389 GCF_022747635.1 Hetaerina americana
ACAACTGCCATCCCTCACCCCCCTCCACGCACAATTTGCTTAAAATGTGAAATACTCAATGCACACAAATCAATCGAAGATGTTTCCATAGGCTTGATTATTGTTCATTATTAACAAATAAACAAAATGAAACCTCGAAATCAACCTAAAAGCCAGGAAAAACCCCAATAAACGCATCCTATTCATCCTTTTTGCGGGTAATTGTTGAACAAATAATCAATAAATAATGCGCGAAACGACGTTCTTTGTTTTTGAGAGTCAATGTTTAAGGCGTATCTAAGGCAACTGTTACATTTTTAGAAATTTGTATCCTTCTGCATCCAGCGATTACAACTGCCATCACTCACCCCCCTCCACACACAATTTGCTTAAAATGTGAAATACTAAATGCACACAAATCAATCTTAGATGTTTCCATAGGCTTGATTATTGTTCATTATTAACAAATAAACAAAATGAAACCTCGAAATCAACCTAAAAGCCAGGAAAAACCCCAATAAACGCATACTATTCATCCTTTTTGCGGGTAATTGTTGAACAAATAATCAATAAATAATGCGCGAAACGACGTTCTTCTGTTTTTGAGAGTCAATGTTTGAGGCGTATCTAAGGCAACTGTTACATTTTTAGAAATTTGTATCCTTCTGCATCCAGCGATTACAACTGCCATCACTCACCCCCCTCCACACACAATTTGCTTAAAATGTGAAATACTCAATGCACACAAATCAATCGAAGATGTTTCCATAGGCTTGATTATTGTTCATTATTAACAAATAAACAAAATGAAACCTCGAAATCAACCTAAAAGCCAGGAAAAACCCCAATAAACGCATCCTATTCATCCTTTTTGCGGGTAATTGTTAAACAAATAATCAGTAAATAATGCGCGAAACGACGTTCTTCTGTTTTTGAGAGTCAATGTTTAAGGCGTATCTAAGGCAACTGTTACATTTTTAGAAATTTGTATCCTTCTGCATCCAGCGATTACAACTGCCATCACTCACCCCCCTCCACACACAATTTGCTTAAAATGTGAAATACTAAATGCACACAAATCAATCTTAGATGTTTCCATAGGCTTGATTATTGTTCATTATTAACAAATAAACAAAATGAAACCTCGAAATCAACCTAAAAGCCAGGAAAAACCCCAATAAACGCATACTATTCATCCTTTTTGCGGGTAATTGTTGAACAAATAATCAATAAATAATGCGCGAAACGACGTTCTTCTGTTTTTGAGAGTCAATGTTTGAGGCGTATCTAAGGCAACTGTTACATTTTTAGAAATTTGTATCCTTCTGCATCCAGCGATTACAACTGCCATCACTCACCCCCCTCCACACACAATTTGCTTAAAATGTGAAATACTCAATGCACACAAATCAATCGAAAATGTTTCCATAGGCTTGATTATTGTTCATTATTAACAAATAAACAAAATGAAACCTCGAAATCAACCTAAAAGCCAGGAAAAACCCCAATAAACGCATCCTATTCATCCTTTTTGCGGGTAATTGTTAAACAAATAATCAGTAAATAATGCGCGAAACGACGTTCTTCTGTTTTTGAGAGTCAATGTTTAAGGCGTATCTAAGGCAACTGTTACATTTTTAGAAATTTGTATCCTTCTGCATCCAGCGATTACAACTGCCATCACTCACCTCCCTCCACACACAATTTGCTTAAAATGTGAAATACTCAATGCCACAAATCAATCGAAGATGTTTCCATAGGCTTGATTATTGTTCATTATTAACAAATAAACAAAATGAAACCTCGAAATCAACCTAAAAGCCAGGAAAAACCCCAATAAACGCATCCTATTCATCCTTTTTGCGGGTAATTGTTGAACAAATAATCCATAAACAATGCGTAAAACCACGTTCTTTCTGTTTTAAGAGTCAATGTTTAAGGCGTATCTAAGGCAGCTGTTACATTTTTAGAAATTTGTATCCTTCTGCATCCAGCGATTACAACTGCCATCCCTCACCTCCCTCCACACACAATTTGCTTAAAATGTGAAATACTCAATGCCACAAATCAATCGAAGATGTTTCCATAGGCTTGATTATTGTTCATCATTAACAAATAAACAAAATGAAACCTCGAAATCAACCTAAAAGCCAGGAAAAACCCCAATAAACGCATACTATTCATCCTTTTTGCGGGTAATTGTTGAACAAATAATCAATAAATAATGCGCGAAACGACGTTCTTCTGTTTTTGAGAGTCAATGTTTAAGGCGTATCTAAGGCAACTGTTACATTTTTAGAAATTTGTATCCTTCTGCATCCAGCGATTACAACTGCCATCCCTCACCTCCCTCCACACACAATTTGCTTAAAATGTGAAATACTCAATGCCACAAATCAATCGAAGATGTTTCCATAGGCTTGATTATTGTTCATTATTAACAAATAAACAAAATGAAACCTCGAAATCAACCTAAAAGCCAGGAAAAACCCCAATAAACGCATCCTATTCATCCTTTTTTGCGGGTAATTGTTGAACAAATAATCCATAAACAATGCGCAAAACCACGTTCTTCTGTTTTAAGAGTCAATGTTTAAGGCGTATCTAAGGCAGCTGTTACATTTTTAGAAATTTGTATCCTTCTGCATCCAGCGATTACAACTGCCATCCCTCACCCCCCTCCACACACAATTTGCTTAAAATGTGAAATACTCAATGCCACAAATCAATCGAAGATGTTTCCATAGGCTTGATTATTGTTCATCATTAACAAATAAACAAAATGAAACCTCGAAATCAACCTAAAAGCCAGGAAAAACCCCAATAAACGCATACTATTCATCCTTTTTGCGGGTAATTGTTGAACAAATAATCAATAAATAATGCGCGAAACGACGTTCTTCTGTTTTGAGAGTCAATGTTTGAGGCGTATCTAAGGCAACTGTTACATTTTTAGAAATTTGTATCCTTCTGCATCCAGCGATTACAACTGCCATCCCTCACCTCCCTCCACACACAATTTGCTTAAAATGTGAAATACTCAATGCCACAAATCAATCGAAGATGTTTCCATAGGCTTGATTATTGTTCATCATTAACAAATAAACAAAATGAAACCACGAAATCAACCTTAAAGCCAGGAAAAACCCCCAATAAACGCATTCTATTCATCCTTTTGGCGGGTAATTGTTGAACAAATAATCCATAAACAATGCGCAAAACCACGTTCTTCTGTTTTAAGAGTCAATGTTTAAGGCGTATCTATGGCAGCTGTTACATTTTTAGAAATTTGTATCCTTCTGCATCCAGCGATTACAACTGCCATCCCTCACCCCCCTCCACACACAATTTGCTTAAAATGTGAAATACTCAATGCCACAAATCAATCGAAGATGTTTCCATAGGCTTGATTATTGTTCATCATTAACAAATAAACAAAATGAAACCTCGAAATCAACCTAAAAGCCAGGAAAAACCCCAATAAACGCATTCTATTCATCCTTTTTGCGGGTAATGGTTGAACAAATAATCCATAAACAATGCGCAAAACCACGTTCTTCTGTTTTAAGAGTCAATGTTTAAGGCGTATCTAAGGCAGCTGTTACATTTTTAGAAATTTGTATCCTTCTGCATCCAGCGATTACAAGTGCCATCCCTCACCCCCCTCCACACACAATTTGCTTAAAATGTGAAATACTCAATGCACACAAATCAATCGAAGATGTTTCAATAGGCTTGATTATTGTTCATTATTAACAAATAAACAAAATGAAACCACGAAATCAACCTATAAGCCAGGAAAAACCCCAATAAACGCATCACATTCATCCTTTTTGCGGGTAATTGTTGAACAAATAATCAATAAATAATGCGCGAAACCACAATCTTCTGTTTTAAGAGTCAATATTTGAGGCGTATCTAAGGCAGCTGTTACATTTTTAGAAGTTTGTATCCTTCTGCTTCCAGCGATTACAACTGCCATCCCTCACCCCCCTCCACACACAATTTGCTTAAAATGTGAAATACTCAATGCACACAAATCAATCGAAGATGTTTCCATAGGCTTGATTATTGTTCATTATTAACAAATAAACAAAATGAAACCTCGAAATAAACCTAAAAGCCAGGAAAAACCCCAATAAACGCATCCTACTCATCCTTTTTACGGGTAATTGTTGAACAAATAATCAATAAATAATGCGCGAAACCACAATCTTCTGTTTTAAGAGTCAATGTTTGAGGCGTATCTAAGGCAGCTGTTACATTTTTAGAAATTTGTATCCTTCTGCTTCCAGCGATTACAACTGCCATCCCTCACCCCCCTCCACACACAATTTGCTTAAAATGTGAAATACTAAATGCACACAAATCAATCGAAGATGTTTCCATAGGCTTGATTATTGTTCATTATTAACAAATAAACAAAATGAAACCTCGAAATCAACCTAAAAGCTAGGAAAAACCCCAATAAACGCATCCTATTCATCCTTTTTGCGGGTAATTGTTGAACAAATAATCAGTAAATAATGCGCGAAACCACGTTCTTCTGTTTTAAGAGTCAATGTTTAAGGCGTATCTAAGGCAGCTGTTACATTTTTAGAAATTTGTATCATTCTGAATCCAGCGATTACAACTGCCATCCCTCACCCCCCTCCACACACAATTTGCTTAAAATGTGAAATACTCAATGCACACAAATCAATCGAAGATGTTTCCATAGGCTTGATTATTGTTCATTATTAACAAATAAACAAAATGAAACCTCGAAATCAACCTAAAAGCCAGGAAAAAACCCCAATAAACGCATCCTATTCATCCTTTTTGCGGGTAATTGTTGAACAAATAATCAGTAAATAATGCGCGAAACCACGTTCTTCTGTTTTAAGAGTCAATGTTTAAGGCGTATCTATGGCAGCTGTTACATTTTTAGAAATTTGTATCCTTCTGCATCCAGCGATTACAACTGCCATCCCTCACCCCCCTCCACGCACAATTTGCTTAAAATGTGAAATACTCAATGCACACAAATCAATCGAAGATGTTTCCATAGGCTTGATTATTGTTCATTATTAACAAATAAACAAAATGAAACCTCGAAATCAACCTAAAAGCCAGGAAAAACCCCAATAAACGCATTCTATTCATCCTTTTTGCGGGTAATTGTTGAACAAATAATCCATAAACAATGCGCGAAACCACGTTCTTCTGTTTTAAGAGTCAATGTTTAAGGCGTATCTATGGCAGCTGTTACATTTTTAGAAATTTGTATCCTTCTGCATTCAGCGATTACAACTGCCATCCCTCACCCCCCTCCACGCACAATTTGCTTAAAATGTGAAATACTCAATGCACACAAATCAATCGAAGATGTTTCCATAGGCTTGATTATTTTTCATTATTAACAAATAAACAAAATGAAACCTCGAAATCAACCTAAAAGCCAGGAAAAACCCCAATAAACGCATCCTATTCATCCTTTTTGCGGGTAATTGTTGAACAAATAATCAGTAAATAATTCGCGAAACCACGTTCTTCTGTTTTAAGAGTCAATGTTTAAGGCGTATCTATGGCAGCTGTTAAATTTTTAGAAATTTGTATCCTTCTGCATCCAGCGATTACAACTGCCATCCCTCACCCCCCTCCACGCACAATTTGCTTAAAATGTGAAATACTCAATGCACACAAATCAATCGAAGATGTTTCCATAGGCTTGATTATTGTTCATTAATTACAAATAAACAAAATGAAACCTCGAAATCAACCTAAAAGCCAGGAAAAACCCCAATAAACGCATCCTATTCATCCTTTTTGCGGGTAGCTGTTGAACAAATAATCAGTAAATAATGCGCGAAACCACGTTCTTCTGTTTTAAGAGTCAATGTTTAAGGCGTATCTATGGCAGCTGTTACATTTTTAGAAATTTGTATCCTTCTGCATCCAGCGATTACAACTGCCATCCCTCACCCCCCTCCACGCACAATTTGCTTAAAATGTGAAATACTCAATGCACACAAATCAATCGAAGATGTTTCCATAGGCTTGATTATTTTTCATTATTAACAAATAAACAAAATGAAACCTCGAAATCAACCTAAAAGCCAGGAAAAACCCCAATAAACGCATCCTATTCATCCTTTTTGCGGGCAATTGTTGAACAAATAATCAGTAAATAATTCGCGAAACCACGTTCTTCTGTTTTAAGAGTCAATGTTTAAGGCGTATCTATGGCAGCTGTTACATTTTTAGAAATTTGTATCCTTCTGCATTCAGCGATTACAACTGCCATCCCTCACCCCCCTCCACGCACAATTTGCTTAAAATGTGAAATACTCAATGCACACAAATCAATCGAAGATGTTTCCATAGGCTTGATTATTTTTCATTATTAACAAATAAACAAAATGAAACCTCGAAATCAACCTAAAAGCCAGGAAAAACCCCAATAAACGCATCCTATTCATCCTTTTTGCGGGCAATTGTTGAACAAATAATCAGTAAATAATTCGCGAAACCACGTTCTTCTGTTTTAAGAGTCAATGTTTAAGGCGTATCTATGGCAGCTGTTACATTTTTAGAAATTTGTATCCTTCTGCATTCAGCGATTACAACTGCCATCCCTCACCCCCCTCCACGCACAATTTGCTTAAAATGTGAAATACTCAATGCACACAAATCAATCGAAGATGTTTCCATAGGCTTGATTATTTTTCATTATTAACAAATAAACAAAATGAAACCTCGAAATCAACCTAAAAGCCAGGAAAAACCCCAATAAACGCATCCTATTCATCCTTTTTGCGGGTAATTGTTGAACAAATAATCAGTAAATAATTCGCGAAACCACGTTCTTCTGTTTTAAGAGTCAATGTTTAAGGCGTATCTATGGCAGCTGTTAAATTTTTAGAAATTTGTATCCTTCTGCATCCAGCGATTACAACTGCCATCACTCACCCCCCTCCACACACAATTTGCTTAAAATGTGAAATACTCAATGCACACAAATCAATCGAAGATGTTTCCATAGGCTTGATTATTGTTCATTATTAACAAATAAACAAAATGAAACCTCGAAATCAACCTAAAAGCCAGGAAAAACCCCAATAAACGCATCCTATTCATCCTTTTTGCGGGTAATTGTTGAACAAATAATCAGTAAATAATGCGCGAAACCACGTTCTTCTGTTTTAAGAGTCAATGTTTAAGGCGTATCTATGGCAGCTGTTAAATATTTAGAAATTCGTATCCTTCTGCATCCAGCGATTACAACTGCCATCCCTCACCCCCCTCCACGCACAATTTGCTTAAAATGTGAAATACTCAATGCACACAAATCAATCGAAGATGTTTCCATAGGCTTGATTATTGTTCATTAATTACAAATAAACAAAATGAAACCTCGAAATCAACCTAAAAGCCAGGAAAAACCCCAATAAACGCATCCTATTCATCCTTTTTGCGGGCAATTGTTGAACAAATAATCAGTAAATAATTCGCGAAACCACGTTCTTCTGTTTTAAGAGTCAATGTTTAAGGCGTATCTATGGCAGCTGTTACATTTTTAGAAATTTGTATCCTTCTGCATCCAGCGATTACAACTGCCATCACTCACCCCCCTCCACACACAATTTGCTTAAAATGTGAAATACTCAATGCACACAAATCAATCGAAGATGTTTCCATAGGCTTGATTATTGTTCATCATTAACAAATAAACAAAATGAAACCTCGAAATCAACCTAAAAGCCAGGAAAAACCCCAATAAACGCATTCTATTCATCCTTTTTGCGGGTAATGGTTGAACAAATAATCCATAAACAATGCGCAAAACCACGTTCTTCTGTTTTAAGAGTCAATGTTTAAGGCGTATCTATGGCAGCTGTTACATTTTTAGAAATTTGTATCCTTCTGCATCCAGCGATTACAACTGCCATCCCTCACCCCCCTCCACACACAATTTGCTTAAAATGTGAAATACTCAATGCCACAAATCAATCGAAGATGTTTCCATAGGCTTGATTATTGTTCATCATTAACAAATAAACAAAATGAAACCTCGAAATCAACCTAAAAGCCAGGAAAAACCCCAATAAACGCATTCTATTCATCCTTTTTGCGGGTAATTGTTGAACAAATAATCCATAAACAATGCGCAAAATGACGTTCTTCTGTTTTCAGAGTCAATGTTTCAGGCGTATCTAAGGCAGCTGTTACATTTTTAGAAATTTGTATCCTTCTGCATCCAGCGATTACAACTGCCATCCCTCACCCCCCTCCACACACAATTTGCTTAAAATGTGAAATACTAAATGCACACAAATCAATCGAAGATGTTTCCATAGGCTTGATTATTGTTCATTATTAACAAATAAACAAAATGAAACCTCGAAATCAACCTAAAAGCCAGGAAAAACCCCAATAAACGCATCCTATTCATCCTTTTTGCGGGTAATTGTTGAACAAATAATCCATAAACAATGAGCAAAATGACGTTCTTCTGTTTTCAGAGTCAATGTTTGAGGCGTATTTAAGGCAGCTGTTACATTTTTAGAAATTTGTATCCTCCTGCATCCAGCGATTACAACTGCCATCCCTCACCCCCCTCCACACACAATTTGCTTAAAATGTGAAATACTCAATGAACACAAATCAATCGAAGATGTTTCCATAGGCTTGATTATTGTTCATTATTAAAAAATAAACAAAATGAAACTTCGAAATCAACATAAAAGCCAGGAGAAACCCCAATAAACGCATCCTATTCATCCTTTTTGCAGGTAATTGTTGAACAAATAATCCATAAACAATGCGCAAAACGACGTTCTTCTGTTTTCAGAGTCAATGTTTAAGGCGTATCTAAGGCAGCTGTTACATTTTTAGAAATTTGTATCCTTCTGCATCCAGCGATTACAACTGCCATCCCTTACCCCCCTCCACACACAATTTTCTTAAAATGTGAAATACTCACTGCACACAAATCAATCGAAGATGTTTCCATAGGCTTGATTATTGTTCATTATTAAAAAATAAACAAAATGAAACTTCGAAATCAACATAAAAGCCAGGAGAAACCCCAATAAACGCATCCTATTCATCCTTTTAGCGGGTAATTGTTGAACAAATAATCCATAAACAATGCGCAAAACCACGTTCTTCTGTTTTCAGAGTCAATGTTTAAGGCGTATCTAAGGCAGCTGTTACATTTTTAGAAATTTGTATCCTTCTGCATCCAGCGATTACAACTGCCATCCCTCACCCCCCTCCACACACAATTTTCTTAAAATGTGAAATACTCAATGCAAACAAATCAATCGAAGATGTTTCCATAGGCTTGATTATTGTTCATTATTAACAAATAAAAATAATGAGACCTCGAAATCAACCTAAAAGCCAGGAAAAACCCCAATAAACGCATTCTATTCATCCTTTTTGCGGGTAATTGTTGAACAAATAATCCATAAACAATGCGCAAAACCACGTTCTTCTGTTTTAAGAGTCAATGTTTAAGGCGTATCTAAGGCAGCTGTTACATTTTTAGAAATATGTATCCTACTGCATCCAGCGATTACAACTGCCATCCCTCACCCCCCTCCACACACAATTTTCTTAAAATGTGAAATACTCAATGCACACAAATCAATCGAAGATGTTTCAATAGGCTTGATTATTGTTCATTATTAACAAATAAAAATAATGAAACCTCGAAATCAACCTAAAAGCCAGGAAAAACCCCAATAAACGCATCCTATTCATCCTTTTTGCGGGTAATTGTTGAACAAATAATCCATAAACAATGCGCAAAACCACGTTCTTCTGTTATAAGTGTCAATGTTTAAGGCGTATCTAAGGCAGCTGTTACATTTTTAGAAATTTGTATCCTTCTGCATCAAGCGATTACAACTGCCATCCCTCACCCCCCTCCACACACAATTTGCTTCAAATGTGAAATACTCAATGCACACAAATCAATCGAAGATGTTTCCATAGGCTTGATTATTGTTCATTATTAACAAATAAACAAAATGAAACCACGAAATCAACTTAAAAGCCAGGAAAAACCCCAATAAACGCATCACATTCATCCTTTTTGCGGGTAATTGTTGAACAAATAATCCATAATAACTGCGGAACACCACGTTCTTCTGTTTTAAGAGTCAATGTTTAAGGCGTATCTAAGGCAGCTGTTACATTTTTAGAAATTTGTATCCTTCTGCATCCAGCGATTACAACTGCCATCCCTCACCCCCCTCCACACACAATTTGCTTAAAATGTGAAATACTCAATGCACACAAATCAATCGAAGATGTTTCCATAGGCTTGATTATTGTTCATTATTAACAAATAAACAAAATGAAACCACGAAATCAACTTAAAAGCCAGGAAAAACCCCAATAAACGCATCACATTCATCCTTTTTGCGGGTAATTGTTGAACAAATAATCCATAAACAATGCGCAAAACTACGTTCTTCTGTTTTAAGAGTCAATTTTTAAGGCGTATCTAAGGCAGCTGTTACATTTTTAGAAATTTGTATCCTTCTGCATCCAGCGATTACAACTGCCATCCCTCACCCCCCTCCACACTGAATTTGCTTTAAATGTGAAGTACTCAATGCACAAAAATCAATCGAAGATGTTTCCATAGGCTTGATTATTGTTCATTATTAACAAATAAACAAAATGAAACCTCGAAATCAACCTATAAGCCAGGAAAAACCCCAATAAACGCATCCTATTCATCCTTTTTCGGGTAATTGTTGAACAAATAATCCATACACAATGCGCAAAACCACGTTCTTCTGTTTTAAGAGTCAATGTTTTAGGAGTATCTAAGGCAGCTGTTACATTTTTAGAAATTTGTATCCTTCTGCATCCAGCGATTACAACTGCCATCCCTCACCCCCCTCCACACTCAATTTGCTTTAAATGTGAAGTACTCAATGCACAAAAATCAATCGAAGATGTTTCCATAGGCTTGATTATTGTTCATTATTAACAAATAAAATAAATGAAACCTCGATATCAACCTAAAAGCCAGGAAAAACCCCAATAAACGCATTCTATTCAACCTTTTTCGGGTAATTGTTGAACAAATAATCCATATACAATGCGCAAAACCACGTTCTTCTGTTTTAAGAGTCAATGTTTTAGGAGTATCTAAGGCAGCTGTTAACTTTTTAGAAATTTGTATCCTTCTGCATCCAGCGATTACAACTGCCATCCCTCACCCCCCTCCACACTCAATTTGCTTAAAATGTGAGATACTCAATGCACACAAATCAATCGAAGATGTTTCCATAGGCTTGATTATTGTTCATTATTAACAAATAAACAAAACGAAACCTCGAAATCAACCTAAAAGCCAGGAAAAACCCCAATAAACGCATTCTATTCAACCTTTTTCGGGTAATTGTTGAACAAATAATCCATATACAATGCGCAAAACCACGTTCTTCTGTTTTAAGAGTCAATGTTTTAGGAGTATCTAAGGCAGCTGTTAACTTTTTAGAAATTTGTATCCTTCTGCATCCAGCGATTACAACTGCCATCCCTCACCCCCCTCCACACTCAATTTGCTTAAAATGTGAGATACTCAATGCACACAAATCAATCGAAGATGTTTCAATAGGCTTGATTATTGTTCATTATTAACAAATAAAAATAATGAAACCTCGAAATCAACCTAAAAGCCAGGAAAAACCCCAATAAACGCATCCTATTCATCCTTTTTGCGGGTAATTGTTGAACAAATAATCCATAAACAATGCGCAAAACCACGTTCTTCTGTTATAAGTGTCAATGTTTAAGGCGTATCTAAGGCAGCTGTTACATTTTTAGAAATTTGTATCCTTCTGCATCAAGCGATTACAACTGCCATCCCTCACCCCCCTCCACACACAATTTGCTTCAAATGTGAAATACTCAATGCACACAAATCAATCGAAGATGTTTCCATAGGCTTGATTATTGTTCATTATTAACAAATAAACAAAATGAAACCACGAAATCAACTTAAAAGCCAGGAAAAACCCCAATAAACGCATCACATTCATCCTTTTTGCGGGTAATTGTTGAACAAATAATCCATAATAACTGCGGAACACCACGTTCTTCTGTTTTAAGAGTCAATGTTTAAGGCGTATCTAAGGCAGCTGTTACATTTTTAGAAATTTGTATCCTTCTGCATCCAGCGATTACAACTGCCATCCCTCACCCCCCTCCACACACAATTTGCTTAAAATGTGAAATACTCAATGCACACAAATCAATCGAAGATGTTTCCATAGGCTTGATTATTGTTCATTATTAACAAATAAACAAAATGAAACCACGAAATCAACTTAAAAGCCAGGAAAAACCCCAATAAACGCATCACATTCATCCTTTTTGCGGGTAATTGTTGAACAAATAATCCATAAACAATGCGCAAAACTACGTTCTTCTGTTTTAAGAGTCAATTTTTAAGGCGTATCTAAGGCAGCTGTTACATTTTTAGAAATTTGTATCCTTCTGCATCCAGCGATTACAACTGCCATCCCTCACCCCCCTCCACACTGAATTTGCTTTAAATGTGAAGTACTCAATGCACAAAAATCAATCGAAGATGTTTCCATAGGCTTGATTATTGTTCATTATTAACAAATAAACAAAATGAAACCTCGAAATCAACCTATAAGCCAGGAAAAACCCCAATAAACGCATCCTATTCATCCTTTTTCGGGTAATTGTTGAACAAATAATCCATACACAATGCGCAAAACCACGTTCTTCTGTTTTAAGAGTCAATGTTTTAGGAGTATCTAAGGCAGCTGTTACATTTTTAGAAATTTGTATCCTTCTGCATCCAGCGATTACAACTGCCATCCCTCACCCCCCTCCACACTCAATTTGCTTTAAATGTGAAGTACTCAATGCACAAAAATCAATCGAAGATGTTTCCATAGGCTTGATTATTGTTCATTATTAACAAATAAAATAAATGAAACCTCGATATCAACCTAAAAGCCAGGAAAAACCCCAATAAACGCATTCTATTCAACCTTTTTCGGGTAATTGTTGAACAAATAATCCATATACAATGCGCAAAACCACGTTCTTCTGTTTTAAGAGTCAATGTTTTAGGAGTATCTAAGGCAGCTGTTAACTTTTTAGAAATTTGTATCCTTCTGCATCCAGCGATTACAACTGCCATCCCTCACCCCCCTCCACACTCAATTTGCTTAAAATGTGAGATACTCAATGCACACAAATCAATCGAAGATGTTTCCATAGGCTTGATTATTGTTCATTATTAACAAATAAACAAAACGAAACCTCGAAATCAACCTAAAAGCCAGGAAAAACCCCAATAAACGCATTCTATTCAACCTTTTTCGGGTAATTGTTGAACAAATAATCCATATACAATGCGCAAAACCACGTTCTTCTGTTTTTAGAGTTAATGTTTAAGGCGTATCTAAGGCAGCTGTTACATTTTTAGAAATTTGTATCCTTCTGCATCCAGCGATTACCAGTGCCATCCCTCATCCCCCTACACACACAATTTGCTTAAAATGTGAAATACTCAATGCACACAAATCAATCGAAGATGTTTCCATAGGCTTGATTATTGTTCATTATTAACAAATAAACAAAATGAAACCTCGAAATCAACCTAAAAGCCAGGAAAAACCCCAATAAACGCATTCTATTCAACCTTTTTCGGGTAATTGTTGAACAAATAATCCATATACAATGCGCAAAACCACGTTCTTCTGTTTTACAAGTCAATGTTTAAGGCGTATCTAAGGAAGCTGTTACATTTTTAGAAATTTGTATCCTTCTGCATCCAGCGATTACAACTGCCATCCCTCACCCCCCTCCACACACAATTTGCTTTAAATGTGACATACTCAATGCACCCAAATCAATCGAAGATGTTTCAATAGGCTTGATTATAGTTCATTATTAACAAATAAACAAAATGAAACCTCGAAATCAACCTAAAAGCCAGGAAAAACCCCAATAAACGCATCCTATTCATCCCTTTCCGGGTAATTGTTGAACAAATAATCCATACACAATGCGAAAAACCACGTTCTTCTGTTTTAAGAGTCAATGTTTTAGGCGTATCTAAGGCAGCTGTTACATTTTTAGAAATTTGTATCCTTCTGCATCCAGCGATTACAACTGCCATCCCTCACCCCCCCCCCCACACTCAATTTGCTTAAAATGTGAGATACTCAATGCACACAAATCAATCGAAGATGTTTCCATAGGCTTGATTATTGTTCATTATTAACAAATAAACAAAATGATACCTCGAAATCAACCTAAAAGCCAGGAAAAACCCCAATAAACGCATCCTATTCATCCCTTTCCGGGTAATTGTTGAACAAATAATCCATACACAATGCGAAAAACCACGTTCTTCTGTTTTAAGAGTCAATGTTTTAGGCGTATCTAAGGCAGCTGTTACATTTTTAGAAATTTGTATCCTTCTGCATCCAGCGATTACAACTGCCATCCCTAACCCCCCCCCACACTCAATTTGTTTAAAATGTGAGATACTGAATGCACACAAATCAATCGAAGATGTTTCCATAGGCTTGATTATTGTTCATTATTATCAAATAGACAAAATGAAACCTCGAAATCAACCTAAAAGCCAGGAAAAACCCCAATAAACGCATCCTATTCATCCTATTTGCGGGTAATTGTTGAACAAATAATCCATAAACAATGCGCAAAACCACGTTCTTCTGTTCTAAGAGTCAATGTTTAAGAAGTATCTAAGGCAGCTGTTACATTTTTAGAAATTTGTATCCTTCTGCATCCAGCGATTACAACTGCCATCCCTCACCCCCCTCCACACACAATTTGCTTAAAATGTGAAGTACTCAATGCACACAAATCAATCGAAGATGTTTCCACAGGCTTGATCATTGTTCATTATTAACAAATAAACAAAATGAAACCTCGAAATCAACCTAAAAGCCAGGAAAAACCCCAATAAACGCATCCTATTCATCCTTTTGCGGGGATATTGTTGAACAAATAATCCATAAACAATGCGCAAAACCACGTTCTTCTGTATTAAGAGTCAATGCTTAAGGCGTATCTAAGGCAGCTGTTACATTTTTAGAAATTTGTATCCTTCTGCATCCAGCGATTACAACTGCCATCCCTCACCACCCTCCACACACAATTTGCTTAAAATGTGAAATACTCAATGCACACAAATCAATCGAAGATGTTTCCATAGGCTTGATTATTGTTCATTATTAACAAATAAACAAAATGAAACCTCGAAATCAACCTAAAAGCCAGGAAAAACCCCAATAAACGCATTCTATTCATCCTTTTTGCGGGAAATTGTTGACCAAATAATCCATAAACAATGCGCAAAACCACGTTCTTCTGTTTTAAGAGTCAATGTTTAAGGCGTATCTAAGGCAGCTGTTACATTTTTAGAAATTTGTATCCTTCTGCATCCAGCGATTACAACTGCCATCCCTCACCACCCTCCACACACAATTTGCTTAAAATGTGAAATACTCAATGCACACAAATCAATCGAAGATGTTTCCATAGGCTTGATTATTGTTCATTATTAACAAATAAACAAAATGACAACTCGAAATCAACCTAAAAGCCAGGAAAAACCCCAAAAAACGCATCCTATTCATCCTATTTGTCGGTAATTGTTGAACAAATAATCCATAAACAATGCGCAAAACCACGTTCTTCTGTTTTAAGAGTCAATGTTTAAGGCGTATCTATGGCAGCTGTTACATTTTAAGAAATTTGTATCCTTCTGCATCCAGCGATTACAACTGCCATCCCTCACCGCACACAATTGGCTTAAAATGTGAAATACATAATGCACACAAATCAATCGAAGATGTTTCCATAGGCTTGATTATTGTTCATTATTAACAAATAAACAAAATGACACCTCGAAATCAACCTAAAAGCCAGGAAAAACCCCAATAAACGCATCCTATTCATCCTGTTTGCGGGTAATTGTTGAACAAATTAATCCATAAACAATGCGCAAAACCACGTTCTTCTGTTCTAAGAGTCAATGTTTAAGAAGTATCTAAGGCAGCTGTTACATTTTTAGAAATTTGTATCCTTCTGCATCCAGTGATTACAACTGCCATCCCTCACCCCCCTCCACACACAATTTGCTTAAAATGTGAAATACTCAATGCACACAAATCAATCGAAGATGTTTCCACAGGCTTGACCATTCTTCATTATTAACAAATAAACAAAATGAAACCTCGAAATCAACCTAAAAGCCAGGAGAAACCCCAATAAACGCATTCTATTCATCATTTTTGCGGGTAATTGTTGTTACAAATAATCCTTAAACAATGCGCAAACCACGTTCTTCTGTTTTAAGAGTCAATGTTTAAGGCGTATCTAAGGCAGCTGTTACATTTTTAGAAATTTGTATCCTTCTGCATCCAGCGATTACAACTGCCATCACTCACCCCCCCTCCACACACAATTTGCTTAAAATGTGAAATACTCAATGCACACAAATCAATCGAAGATGTTTCCATAGGCTTGATTATTGTTCATTATTAACAAATAAACAAAATGAAACCTCGAAATCAACCTAAAGCCAGGAAAAACCCCAATAAACGCATCCTATTCATCCTTTTTGCGGTAATTTTGAACAAATAATCCATAAACAATGCGCAAAACCACGTTCTTCTGTTTTAAGTGTCAATGTTAAAGGCGTATCTAAGGCAGATGTTACATTTTTAGAAATTTGTATCCTTCTGCATCCAGCGATTACAACTGCCATCACTCACCACACACAATTGGCTTAAAATGTGAAATACACAATGCACACAAATCAATCGAAGATGTTTCCATAGGCTTGATTATTGTTCATTATTAACAAATAAACAAAATGAAACCTCGAAATCAACCTAAAAGCCAGGAAAAACCCAATAAACGCATCAACATTCATCCTTTTCGCGGGTAATTGTTGAACAAATAATCCATAAACAATGCGCAAAACCACTTTCTTCTGTTTTAAGAGTCAATGTTTAAGGCGTAATCTAAGGCAGCTGTTACATTTTTAGAAATTGTATCCTTCTGCATCCAGCGATTACAACTGCCATCCCTCACCCCCCTCCACACACAATTGGCTAAAATGTGATATACTCAATGCACACAAATCAATCCGAAGATGTTTCCATAGGTTTGATTATTGTTCATTATTTACAAATAAACAAAATGAAACCTCGAAAATCAACCTAAAAGCCAGGAAAAACCCCAATAAACCGCATCACATTCATCCTATTTGCGGGTAATTGTTGAACAAATAATCCATAAACAATGCGCAAAACCACGTTCTTCTGTTCTAAGAGTCAATGTTAAGAAGTATCTAAGGCAGCTGTTACATTTTTAGAAATTTGTATCTTTCTGCTACCAGCGATTACAACTGCCATCCCTCACCACACACAATTGGCTTAAAATGTGAAATACACAATGCACACAAATCAATCGAAGATGTTTCCATAGGCTTGATTATTGTTCATTATTAACAAATAAACAAAATGAAACCTCGAAATCAACCTAAAAGCCAGGAAAACCCAATAAACGCATCCTATTCATCCTATTTGCGGGTAATTGTTGAACAAATAATCCACAAACAATGCGCAAAACCACGTTCTTCTGTTTTAAGAGTCAATGTTTAAGGCGTATTTAAGGCAGCTGTTACATTTTTAGAAATTTGTATTCTTCTGCATCCAGCGATTACAACTGCCATCCCTCACCCCCCTCCACACACAATTGGCTTAAAATATGAAATACTCAATGCAAACAAATCAATCGAAGATGTTTCCATAGGTTTGATTATTGTTCATTATTAACAAATAAACAAAATGAAACTCGAAATCAACCTAAAAGCCAGGAAAAACCCCAATAAACGCATTCTATTCATCCTTTTTGCGGGTAATTGTTGAACAAATAATCAATATATAATGCGCGAAACGACGTTCTTCTGTTTTAAGAGTCAATGTTTAAGGCGTATCTAAGGCAGCTGTTACATTTTTAGAAATTTGTATCCTTCTGCATCCAGCGATTACAACTGCCATCCCTCACCCCCCTCCACACACGATATGCTTAAAATGTGAAATACTCAATGCACACAAATCAATCGAAGATGTTTCCATAGGCTTGATTATTGTTTATTATTAACAAATAAAAATAATGAAACCTCGAAATCAACCTAAAAGCCAGGAAAAAACCCCAATAAACGCATCCTATTCATCCTTTTTACGGGTAATTGTTGAACAAATAATCCATAAACAATGCGCAAAACCACCTTCTTCTGTTTTAAGAGTCAATGTTTAAGGCGTATCTAAGGCAGCTGTTACATTTTTAGAAATTTGTATCCTTCTGCATCCAGCGATTACAACTGCCATCCCTCACCCCCCCTCCACACACGATATGCTTAAAATGTGAAATACTCAATGCACACAAATCAATCGAAGATGTTTCCATAGGCTTGATTATTGTTCATTATTAACAAATAAACAAAATGAAACTCGAAATCAACCTAAAAGCCAGGAAAAACCCCAATAAACGCATTCTATTCATCCTTTTTGCGGGTAATTGTTGAACAAATAATCAATATATAATGCGCGAAACGACGTTCTTCTGTTTTAAGAGTCAATGTTTAAGGCGTATCTAAGGCAGCTGTTACATTTTTAGAAATTTGTATCCTTCTGCATCCAGCGATTACAACTGCCATCCCTCACCCCCCTCCACACACAATTTGCTTAAAATGTGAAATACTCAATGCACACAAATCAATCGAAGATTTTTCCATAGGCTTGATTATTGTTTATTATTAACAAATAAAAATAATGAAACCTCGAAATCAACCTAAAAGCCAGGAAAAACCCCAATAAACGCATCCTATTCATCCTTTTTACGGGTAATTGTTGAACAAATAATCCATAAACAATGCGCAAAACCACCTTCTTCTGTTTTAAGAGTCAATGTTTAAGGCGTATCTAAGGCAGCTGTTACATTTTTAGAAATTTGTATCCTTCTGCATCCAGCGATTACAACTGCCATCCCTCACCCCCCTCCACACACGATATGCTTAAAATGTGAAATACTCAATGCACACAAATCAATCGAAGATGTTTCCATAGGCTTGATTATTGTTCATTATTAACAAATAAACAAAATGAAACCTCGAAATCAACCTAAAAGCCAGGAAAAACCCCAATAAACGCATCCTATTCATCCTTTTTGCGGGTAATTGTTGAACAAATAATCAGTAAATAATGCGCGAAACGACGTTCTTCTGTTTTAAGAGTCAATGTTTAAGGCGTATCTAAGGCAACTGTTACATTTTTAGAAATTTGTATCCTTCTGCATCCAGCGATTACAACTGCCATCACTCACCCCCCTCCACACACAATTTGCTTAAAATGTGAAATACTCAATGCACACAAATCAATCGAAGATGTTTCCATAGGCTTGATTATTGTTCATTATTAACAAATAAACAAAATGAAACCTCGAAATCAACCTAAAAGCCAGGAAAAACCCCAATGAACGCATACTATTCATCCTTTTTGCGGGTAATTGTTGAACAAATAATCAATAAATAATGCGCGAAAGGACGTTCTTCTGTTTTAAGAGTCAATGTTTAAGGCGTATCTAAGGCAACTGTTACATTTTTAGAAATTTGTATCCTTCTGCATCCAGCGATTACAACTGCCATCACTCACCCCCCTCCACACACAATTTGCTTAAAATGTGAAATACTAAATGCACACAAATCAATCGAAGATGTTTCCATAGGCTTGATTATTGTTCATTATTAACAAATAAACAAAATGAAACCTCGAAATCAACCTAAAAGCCAGGAAAAACCCCAATAAACGCATACTATTCATCCTTTTTGCGGGTAATTGTTGAACAAATAATCAATAAATAATGCGCGAAACGACGTTCTTCTGTTTTAAGAGTCAATGTTTAAGGCGTATCTAAGGCAACTGTTACATTTTTAGAAATTTGTATCCTTCTGCATCCAGCGATTACAACTGCCATCACTCACCCCCCTCCACACACAATTTGCTTAAAATGTGAAATACTCAATGCACACAAATCAATCTTAGATGTTTCCATAGGCTTGATTATTGTTCATTATTAACAAATAAACAAAATGAAACCTCGAAATCAACCTAAAAGCCAGGAAAAACCCAAATAAACGCATCCTATTCATCCTTTTTGCGGGTAATTGTTAAACAAATAATCAGTAAATAATGCGCGAAACGACGTTCTTCTGGTTTTGAGAGTCAATGTTTAAGGCGTATCTAAGGCAGCTGTTACATTTTTAGAAATTTGTATCCTTCTGCATCCAGCGATTACAACTGCCATCCCTCACCCCCCTCCACACACAATTTGCTTAAAATGTGAAATACTCAATGCACACAAATCAATCGAAGATTTTTCCATAGGCTTGATTATTGTTTATTATTAACAAATAAAAATAATGAAACCTCGAAATCAACCTAAAAGCCAGGAAAAACCCCAATAAACGCATCCTATTCATCCTTTTTACGGGTAATTGTTGAACAAATAATCCATAAACAATGCGCAAAACCACCTTCTTCTGTTTTAAGAGTCAATGTTTAAGGCGTATCTAAGGCAGCTGTTACATTTTTAGAAATTTGTATCCTTCTGCATCCAGCGATTACAACTGCCATCCCTCACCCCCCTCCACACACGATATGCTTAAAATGTGAAATACTCAATGCACACAAATCAATCGAAGATGTTTCCATAGGCTTGATTATTGTTCATTATTAACAAATAAACAAAATGAAACCTCGAAATCAACCTAAAAGCCAGGAAAAACCGCAATAAACGCATACTATTCATCCTTTTTGCGGGTAATTGTTGAACAAATAATCAATAAATAATGCGCGAAACGACGTTCTTCTGTTTTAAGAGTCAATGTTTAAGGCGTATCTAAGGCAACTGTTACATTTTTAGAAATTTGTATCCTTCTGCATCCAGCGATTACAACTGCCATCACTCACCCCCCTCCACACACAATTTGCTTAAAATGTGAAATACTCAATGCACACAAATCAATCGAAGATGTTTCCATAGGCTTGATTATTGTTCATTATTAACAAATAAACAAAATGAAACCTCGAAATCAACCTAAAAGCCAGGAAAAACCCCAATAAACGCATCCTATTCATCCTTTTTGCGGGTAATTGTTAAACAAATAATCAGTAAATAATGCGCGAAACGACGTTCTTCTGTTTTAAGAGTCAATGTTTAAGGCGTATCTAAGGCAACTGTTACATTTTTAGAAATTTGTATCCTTCTGCATCCAGCGATTACAACTGCCATCACTCACCCCCCTCCACACACAATTTGCTTAAAATGTGAAATACTAAATGCACACAAATCAATCGAAGATGTTTCCATAGGCTTGATTATTGTTCATTATTAACAAATAAACAAAATGAAACCTCGAAATCAACCTAAAAGCCAGGAAAAACCCCAATAAACGCATCCTATTCATCCTTTTTGCGGGTAATTGTTAAACAAATAATCAGTAAATAATGCGCGAAACGACGTTCTTCTGGTTTTGAGAGTCAATGTTTAAGGCGTATCTAAGGCAACTTTTACATTTTTAGAAATTTGTATCCTTCTGCATCCAGCGATTACAACTGCCATCACTCACCCCCCTCCACACACAATTTGCTTAAAATGTGAAATACTCAATGCACACAAATCAATCTTAGATGTTTCCATAGGCTTGATTATTGTTCATTATTAACAAATAAACAAAATGAAACCTCGAAATCAACCTAAAAGCCAGGAAAAACCCCAATAAACGCATCCTATTCATCCTTTTTGCGGGTAATTGTTAAACAAATAATCAGTAAATAATGCGCGAAACGACGTTCTTCTGTTTTAAGAGTCAATGTTTAAGGCGTATCTAAGGCAACTGTTACATTTTTAGAAATTTGTATCCTTCTGCATCCAGCGATTACAACTGCCATCACTCACCCCCCTCCACACACAATTTGCTTAAAATGTGAAATACTCAATGCACACAAATCAATCGAAGATGTTTCCATAGGCTTGATTATTGTTCATTATTAACAAATAAACAAAATGAAACCTCGAAATCAACCTAAAAGCCAGGAAAAAACCCCAATAAACGCATCCTATTCATCCTTTTTGCGGGTAATTGTTGAACAAATAATCCATAAACAATGCGCAAAACCACGTTCTTCTGTTTTAAGAGTCAATGTTTAAGGCGTATCTAAGGCAGCTGTTACATTTTTAGAAATTTGTATCCTTCTGCATCCAGCGATTACAACTGCCATCCCTCACCTCCCTCCACACACAATTTGCTTAAAATGTGAAATACTCAATGCCACAAATCAATCGAAGATGTTTCCATAGGCTTGATTATTGTTCATCATTAACAAATAAACAAAATGAAACCTCGAAATCAACCTAAAAGCCAGGAAAAACCCCAATAAACGCATACTATTCATCCTTTTTGCGGGTAATTGTTGAACAAATAATCAATAAATAATGCGCGAAACGACGTTCTTCTGTTTTTGAGAGTCAATGTTTGAGGCGTATCTAAGGCAACTGTTACATTTTTAGAAATTTGTATCCTTCTGCATCCAGCGATTACAACTGCCATCCCTCACCTCCCTCCACACACAATTTGCTTAAAATGTGAAATACTCAATGCCACAAATCAATCGAAGATGTTTCCATAGGCTTGATTATTGTTCATCATTAACAAATAAACAAAATGAAACCACGAAATCAACCTTAAAGCCAGGAAAAACCCCAATAAACGCATTCTATTCATCCTTTTGGCGGGTAATTGTTGAACAAATAATCCATAAACAATGCGCAAAACCACGTTCTTCTGTTTTAAGAGTCAATGTTTAAGGCGTATCTAAGGCAGCTGTTACATTTTTAGAAATTTGTATCCTTCTGCATCCAGCGATTACAAGTGCCATCCCTCACCCCCCTCCACACACAATTTGCTTAAAATGTGAAATACTCAATGCCACAAATCAATCGAAGATGTTTCCATAGGCTTGATTATTGTTCATCATTAACAAATAAACAAAATGAAACCTCGAAATCAACCTAAAAGCCAGGAAAAACCCCAATAAACGCATTCTATTCATCCTTTTTGCGGGTAATGGTTGAACAAATAATCCATAAACAATGCGCAAAACCACGTTCTTCTGTTTTAAGAGTCAATGTTTAAGGCGTATCTAAGGCAGCTGTTACATTTTTAGAAATTTGTATCCTTCTGCATCCAGCGATTACAAGTGCCATCCCTCACCCCCCTCCACACACAATTTGCTTAAAATGTGAAATACTCAATGCACACAAATCAATCGAAGATGTTTCAATAGGCTTGATTATTGTTCATTATTAACAAATAAACAAAATGAAACCACGAAATCAACCTATAAGCCAGGAAAAACCCCAATAAACGCATCACATTCATCCTTTTTGCGGGTAATTGTTGAACAAATAATCAATAAATAATGCGCGAAACCACAATCTTCTGTTTTAAGAGTCAATATTTGAGGCGTATCTAAGGCAGCTGTTACATTTTTAGAAGTTTGTATCCTTCTGCTTCCAGCGATTACAACTGCCATCCCTCACCCCCCTCCACACACAATTTGCTTAAAATGTGAAATACTCAATGCACACAAATCAATCGAAGATGTTTCCATAGGCTTGATTATTGTTCATTATTAACAAATAAACAAAATGAAACCTCGAAATAAACCTAAAAGCCAGGAAAAACCCCAATAAACGCATCCTACTCATCCTTTTTACGGGTAATTGTTGAACAAATAATCAATAAATAATGCGCGAAACCACAATCTTCTGTTTTAAGAGTCAATGTTTGAGGCGTATCTAAGGCAGCTGTTACATTTTTAGAAATTTGTATCCTTCTGCTTCCAGCGATTACAACTGCCATCCCTCACCCCCCTCCACACACAATTTGCTTAAAATGTGAAATACTAAATGCACACAAATCAATCGAAGATGTTTCCATAGGCTTGATTATTGTTCATTATTAACAAATAAACAAAATGAAACCTCGAAATCAACCTAAAAGCTAGGAAAAACCCCAATAAACGCATCCTATTCATCCTTTTTGCGGGTAATTGTTGAACAAATAATCAGTAAATAATGCGCGAAACCACGTTCTTCTGTTTTAAGAGTCAATGTTTAAGGCGTATCTAAGGCAGCTGTTACATTTTTAGAAATTTGTATCATTCTGAATCCAGCGATTACAACTGCCATCCCTCACCCCCCTCCACACACAATTTGCTTAAAATGTGAAATACTCAATGCACACAAATCAATCGAAGATGTTTCCATAGGCTTGATTATTGTTCATTATTAACAAATAAACAAAATGAAACCTCGAAATCAACCTAAAAGCCAGGAAAAACCCCAATAAACGCATCCTATTCATCCTTTTTGCGGGTAATTGTTGAACAAATAATCAGTAAATAATGCGCGAAACCACGTTCTTCTGTTTTAAGAGTCAATGTTTAAGGCGTATCTATGGCAGCTGTTACATTTTTAGAAATTTGTATCCTTCTGCATCCAGCGATTACAACTGCCATCCCTCACCCCCCTCCACGCACAATTTGCTTAAAATGTGAAATACTCAATGCACACAAATCAATCGAAGATGTTTCCATAGGCTTGATTATTGTTCATTATTAACAAATAAACAAAATGAAACCTCGAAATCAACCTAAAAGCCAGGAAAAACCCCAATAAACGCATCCTATTCATCCTTTTTGCGGGTAATTGTTGAACAAATAATCAATAAATAATGCGCGAAACGACGTTCTTCTGTTTTTGAGAGTCAATGTTTAAGGCGTATCTAAGGCAACTGTTACATTTTTAGAAATTTGTATCCTTCTGCATCCAGCGATTACAACTGCCATCACTCACCCCCCTCCACACACAATTTGCTTAAAATGTGAAATACTAAATGCACACAAATCAATCTTAGATGTTTCCATAGGCTTGATTATTGTTCATTATTAACAAATAAACAAAATGAAACCTCGAAATCAACCTAAAAGCCAGGAAAAACCCCAATAAACGCATACTATTCATCCTTTTTGCGGGTAATTGTTGAACAAATAATCAATAAATAATGCGCGAAACGACGTTCTTCTGTTTTTGAGAGTCAATGTTTGAGGCGTATCTAAGGCAACTGTTACATTTTTAGAAATTTGTATCCTTCTGCATCCAGCGATTACAACTGCCATCACTCACCCCCCTCCACACACAATTTGCTTAAAATGTGAAATACTCAATGCACACAAATCAATCGAAGATGTTTCCATAGGCTTGATTATTGTTCATTATTAACAAATAAACAAAATGAAACCTCGAAATCAACCTAAAAGCCAGGAAAAACCCCAATAAACGCATCCTATTCATCCTTTTTGCGGGTAATTGTTAAACAAATAATCAGTAAATAATGCGCGAAACGACGTTCTTCTGTTTTTGAGAGTCAATGTTTAAGGCGTATCTAAGGCAACTGTTACATTTTTAGAAATTTGTATCCTTCTGCATCCAGCGATTACAACTGCCATCACTCACCCCCCTCCACACACAATTTGCTTAAAATGTGAAATACTAAATGCACACAAATCAATCTTAGATGTTTCCATAGGCTTGATTATTGTTCATTATTAACAAATAAACAAAATGAAACCTCGAAATCAACCTAAAAGCCAGGAAAAACCCCAATAAACGCATACTATTCATCCTTTTTGCGGGTAATTGTTGAACAAATAATCAATAAATAATGCGCGAAACGACGTTCTTCTGTTTTTGAGAGTCAATGTTTGAGGCGTATCTAAGGCAACTGTTACATTTTTAGAAATTTGTATCCTTCTGCATCCAGCGATTACAACTGCCATCACTCACCCCCCTCCACACACAATTTGCTTAAAATGTGAAATACTCAATGCACACAAATCAATCGAAAATGTTTCCATAGGCTTGATTATTGTTCATTATTAACAAATAAACAAAATGAAACCTCGAAATCAACCTAAAAGCCAGGAAAAACCCCAATAAACGCATCCTATTCATCCTTTTTGCGGGTAATTGTTAAACAAATAATCAGTAAATAATGCGCGAAACGACGTTCTTCTGTTTTTGAGAGTCAATGTTTAAGGCGTATCTAAGGCAACTGTTACATTTTTAGAAATTTGTATCCTTCTGCATCCAGCGATTACAACTGCCATCACTCACCTCCCTCCACACACAATTTGCTTAAAATGTGAAATACTCAATGCCACAAATCAATCGAAGATGTTTCCATAGGCTTGATTATTGTTCATTATTAACAAATAAACAAAATGAAACCTCGAAATCAACCTAAAAGCCAGGAAAAACCCCAATAAACGCATCCTATTCATCCTTTTTGCGGGTAATTGTTGAACAAATAATCCATAAACAATGCGCAAAACCACGTTCTTCTGTTTTAAGAGTCAATGTTTAAGGCGTATCTAAGGCAGCTGTTACATTTTTAGAAATTTGTATCCTTCTGCATCCAGCGATTACAACTGCCATCCCTCACCTCCCTCCACACACAATTTGCTTAAAATGTGAAATACTCAATGCCACAAATCAATCGAAGATGTTTCCATAGGCTTGATTATTGTTCATCATTAACAAATAAACAAAATGAAACCTCGAAATCAACCTAAAAGCCAGGAAAAACCCCAATAAACGCATACTATTCATCCTTTTTGCGGGTAATTGTTGAACAAATAATCAATAAATAATGCGCGAAACGACGTTCTTCTGTTTTTGAGAGTCAATGTTTAAGGCGTATCTAAGGCAACTGTTACATTTTTAGAAATTTGTATCCTTCTGCATCCAGCGATTACAACTGCCATCCCTCACCTCCCTCCACACACAATTTGCTTAAAATGTGAAATACTCAATGCCACAAATCAATCGAAGATGTTTCCATAGGCTTGATTATTGTTCATTATTAACAAATAAACAAAATGAAACCTCGAAATCAACCTAAAAGCCAGGAAAAACCCCAATAAACGCATCCTATTCATCCTTTTTGCGGGTAATTGTTGAACAAATAATCCATAAACAATGCGCAAAACCACGTTCTTCTGTTTTAAGAGTCAATGTTTAAGGCGTATCTAAGGCAGCTGTTACATTTTTAGAAATTTGTATCCTTCTGCATCCAGCGATTACAACTGCCATCCCTCACCCCCCTCCACACACAATTTGCTTAAAATGTGAAATACTCAATGCCACAAATCAATCGAAGATGTTTCCATAGGCTTGATTATTGTTCATCATTAACAAATAAACAAAATGAAACCTCGAAATCAACCTAAAAGCCAGGAAAAACCCCAATAAACGCATACTATTCATCCTTTTTGCGGGTAATTGTTGAACAAATAATCAATAAATAATGCGCGAAACGACGTTCTTCTGTTTTTGAGAGTCAATGTTTGAGGCGTATCTAAGGCAACTGTTACATTTTTAGAAATTTGTATCCTTCTGCATCCAGCGATTACAACTGCCATCCCTCACCTCCCTCCACACACAATTTGCTTAAAATGTGAAATACTCAATGCCACAAATCAATCGAAGATGTTTCCATAGGCTTGATTATTGTTCATCATTAACAAATAAACAAAATGAAACCACGAAATCAACCTTAAAGCCAGGAAAAACCCCAATAAACGCATTCTATTCATCCTTTTGGCGGGTAATTGTTGAACAAATAATCCATAAACAATGCGCAAAACCACGTTCTTCTGTTTTAAGAGTCAATGTTTAAGGCGTATCTATGGCAGCTGTTACATTTTTAGAAATTTGTATCCTTCTGCATCCAGCGATTACAACTGCCATCCCTCACCCCCCTCCACACACAATTTGCTTAAAATGTGAAATACTCAATGCCACAAATCAATCGAAGATGTTTCCATAGGCTTGATTATTGTTCATCATTAACAAATAAACAAAATGAAACCTCGAAATCAACCTAAAAGCCAGGAAAAACCCCAATAAACGCATTCTATTCATCCTTTTTGCGGGTAATGGTTGAACAAATAATCCATAAACAATGCGCAAAACCACGTTCTTCTGTTTTAAGAGTCAATGTTTAAGGCGTATCTAAGGCAGCTGTTACATTTTTAGAAATTTGTATCCTTCTGCATCCAGCGATTACAAGTGCCATCCCTCACCCCCCTCCACACACAATTTGCTTAAAATGTGAAATACTCAATGCACACAAATCAATCGAAGATGTTTCAATAGGCTTGATTATTGTTCATTATTAACAAATAAACAAAATGAAACCTCGAAATAAACCTAAAAGCCAGGAAAAACCCCAATAAACGCATCCTACTCATCCTTTTTACGGGTAATTGTTGAACAAATAATCAATAAATAATGCGCGAAACCACAATCTTCTGTTTTAAGAGTCAATGTTTGAGGCGTATCTAAGGCAGCTGTTACATTTTTAGAAATTTGTATCCTTCTGCTTCCAGCGATTACAACTGCCATCCCTCACCCCCCTCCACACACAATTTGCTTAAAATGTGAAATACTAAATGCACACAAATCAATCGAAGATGTTTCCATAGGCTTGATTATTGTTCATTATTAACAAATAAACAAAATGAAACCTCGAAATCAACCTAAAAGCTAGGAAAAACCCCAATAAACGCATCCTATTCATCCTTTTTGCGGGTAATTGTTGAACAAATAATCAGTAAATAATGCGCGAAACCACGTTCTTCTGTTTTCAGAGTCAATGTTTAAGGCGTATCTAAGGAAGCTGTTACATTTTTAGAAATTTGTATCATTCTGAATCCAGCGATTACAACTGCCATCCCTCACCCCCCTCCACACACAATTTGCTTAAAATGTGAAATACTCAATGCACACAAATCAATCGAAGATGTTTCCATAGGCTTGATTATTGTTCATTATTAACAAATAAACAAAATGAAACCTCGAAATCAACCTAAAAGCCAGGAAAAACCCCAATAAACGCATCCTATTCATCCTTTTTGCGGGTAATTGTTGAACAAATAATCAGTAAATAATGCGCGAAACCACGTTCTTCTGTTTTAAGAGTCAATGTTTAAGGCGTATCTATGGCAGCTGTTACATTTTTAGAAATTTGTATCCTTCTGCATCCAGCGATTACAACTGCCATCCCTCACCCCCCTCCACGCACAATTTGCTTAAAATGTGAAATACTCAATGCACACAAATCAATCGAAGATGTTTCCATAGGCTTGATTATTGTTCATTATTAACAAATAAACAAAATGAAACCTCGAAATCAACCTAAAAGCCAGGAAAAACCCCAATAAACGCATTCTATTCATCCTTTTTGCGGGTAATTGTTGAACAAATAATCCATAAACAATGCGCGAAACCACGTTCTTCTGTTTTAAGAGTCAATGTTTAAGGCGTATCTATGGCAGCTGTTACATTTTTAGAAATTTGTATCCTTCTGCATTCAGCGATTACAACTGCCATCCCTCACCCCCCTCCACGCACAATTTGCTTAAAATGTGAAATACTCAATGCACACAAATCAATCGAAGATGTTTCCATAGGCTTGATTATTTTTCATTATTAACAAATAAACAAAATGAAACCTCGAAATCAACCTAAAAGCCAGGAAAAACCCCAATAAACGCATCCTATTCATCCTTTTTGCGGGTAATTGTTGAACAAATAATCAGTAAATAATTCGCGAAACCACGTTCTTCTGTTTTAAGAGTCAATGTTTAAGGCGTATCTATGGCAGCTGTTAAATTTTTAGAAATTTGTATCCTTCTGCATCCAGCGATTACAACTGCCATCCCTCACCCCCCTCCACGCACAATTTGCTTAAAATGTGAAATACTCAATGCACACAAATCAATCGAAGATGTTTCCATAGGCTTGATTATTGTTCATTAATTACAAATAAACAAAATGAAACCTCGAAATCAACCTAAAAGCCAGGAAAAACCCCAATAAACGCATCCTATTCATCCTTTTTGCGGGTAGCTGTTGAACAAATAATCAGTAAATAATGCGCGAAACCACGTTCTTCTGTTTTAAGAGTCAATGTTTAAGGCGTATCTATGGCAGCTGTTACATTTTTAGAAATTTGTATCCTTCTGCATCCAGCGATTACAACTGCCATCCCTCACCCCCCTCCACGCACAATTTGCTTAAAATGTGAAATACTCAATGCACACAAATCAATCGAAGATGTTTCCATAGGCTTGATTATTTTTCATTATTAACAAATAAACAAAATGAAACCTCGAAATCAACCT
>NW_027286320.1:0-30366 GCF_022747635.1 Hetaerina americana
AATACGCCTTTGGGTTCTAGGTGAAAATCTCACTCGACAGAAATCAAACAAAAATGTTTCCATGGTGTATATTGTTGTTCATTTTCATCAAATAAACAAAATAAAACCCAGAATAAATCCTGAAAGACAAGAAATGAGCATAAAAGATGCTTCAGCGGGGTTGTTAATGTTACTAAAAGAGCCCAAATTTCTAAAAATATTGCGAAAAACAACAATCTTCTGTTTTAGAGAGAATGTATGAGGTGTATAGAAGGCATTTATTTCATTTTTATAAATTTTTTTTTCTCAATTGTCCATGAAAAGTGCCAATACCCCCCCCCCTTTGGGTTCTAGGTGAAAATCTCACTCGATACAAATCAAACAAAAATGTTTCCATGGAGTGTATTATTGGTCATTTTCATCAAATAAACAAAAAAAAACCCAGAATAAATCCTGAAAGACAAGAAATGAGCAAAAAAGATGCATCAGCGGGGTTGTTAATGTTACTTAAAGAGCCCAAATTTCTAAAAATATTGCGAAAAACAACAATCTTCTGTTTTAGAGTGAATGTTTGAGGTGTATAGAAAGCATTTATTTCATTTTTAGAAAAATTTTATCACATTTTTCCATGAAAAGTGCCAATACCCCCCCCTTTGGGATCTAGGTAAAAATCTCACTCGACACAAATCAAACAAAAATGTTTCCACGGTGTGTATTGGTTTTCATTTTCATCAAATAAACAAACAAAACCCCAGAATAACTCCTGAAAGACAAGAAATGAGCATAAAAGATGCATCAGCGGGGTTGTTAATGTTACTAAAAGAGCCAAAATTTCTAAAAATATTGCGAAAAACCACAATCTTCTGTTCAAGAGTGAATGTTTGAGGTGTATAGAAGGCATTTATTTCAATTGTAGAAAATTTAATTTTCTCATTTTTCCATGAAAAGTGCCAATACCTAGAGCAAAAGTGCCTTTGGGTTCTAGGTGAAAATCTCACTCGACACAAATCAAACAAAAATGTTTCCATGGTGTGTATTGTTTTTCATTTTCATCAAATAAACAAAATAAAACCCAGAATAAATCCTGAATGACAAGAAATGAGCATAAAAGATGCATCAGCGGGGTTGTTAATGTTACTTAAAGAGCCAAAATTTCTAAAAATATTGCGAAAAACCACAATCTTCTGTTCAAGAGTGAATGTTTGAGGCGTATAGAAGGCTTTTATTTCAATTATAGAAAATTTAATTTTTCACATTTTTCCATGAAAAGTACCAATACCCCCCCCTTTGGGTTCTAGGTGAAAATCTCACTCGACACAAATCAAACAAAAATGGTTCCATGGTGTGTGTTGTTTTTCATTTTCATCAAATAAAAAAAATAAAACCCAGAATAAATCCTGAAAGACAAGAAATGAGCATAAAAGATGCTTCAGCGCAAGTGTTTATGTTACTAAAAGAGCCCAAATTTCTAAAAATATTGCGAAAAACAACAATTTTCAGTTTTAGAGTGAATGTTTGAGGTGTATAGAGGGCATTTATTTCATATTTAGAAAATTTAATTTTTCACATTTTTCCATGAAAAGTGCCAATACCCCCCCTTTGGGTTCTAGGTGAGAATCTCACTAGACACAATCAAACAAAAATGTTTCCATGGTGTGTATTGGTTTTCATTTTCATCAAATAAAAAAAAAAAAACCCCAGAATAAATCCTGAAAGACAAGAAATGAGCATAAAAGATGCATCAGCGAAAGTGTTAATGTTACTAAAAGAGCCAAAATTTCTAAAAATATTGCGAAAAACAACAATTTTTAGATTAAGAGTGAATGTTTGAGGTGTATAGAAGGCATTTATTTCATTTTTAAAAAATTCAATTTTTCCCATTTTTCCATGAAAAGTGCCAATACCCCCCCCCCTTTGGGTTCTAGGTGAAAATCTCACTCGACACAAATCAAACAAAAATGTTTCCATGGTGTGTATTGTTGCTCATTTTCATCAAAATAACCAAGTACAACCCAGAATAAATCCTGAAAGATAAGAAGTGAGCATAAAAGATGCTTCAGCGCGAGTGTTAATGTTACTAAAAGAGCCAAAATTTCTAAAAATATTGCGAAAAACAACTATTTTCAGTTTTAGAGTGAATGTTTGAGGTGAATAGAAGGCATTTATTTCAATTGTAGAAAATTTAATTTTTCACATTTTTGCATGAAAAAGGCCAATACTTTGGGTTCTAGGTGAAAATCTCACTCGACGCAAATAAAAATAAATGTTTATATGGTGTGTATTGTAGTTTATTTTCATCAAATAAACAAAATAAAACCCAGAATAAATCCTGAAAGACAAGAAATGAGCATAAAAGATGCATCAGCGGGGTAATTAATTTTACTAAAAGAGCCAAAATTTCTAAAAATATTGCGATTAACAACAATTATCAGTTTAAGAGTGAATGTTTGAGGTATATAGAAGGCATTTATTTCATTTTTAGAAAATTTAATTTTTCACATTTTTCCATGAAAAGTGCCAATACGCCTTTGGGTTCTAGGTGAAAATCTCACTCGACACAAATCAAACAAAAATGTTTCCACGGTGTGTATTGGTTTTCATTTTCATCAAATAAACAAACAAAACCCCAGAATAACTCCTGAAAGACAAGAAATGAGCATAAAAGATGCATCAGCGGGGTTGTTAATGTTACTAAAAGAGCCAAAATTTCTAAAAATATTGCGAAAAACCACAATCTTCTGTTCAAGAGTGAATGTTTGAGGTGTATAGAAGGCATTTATTTCAATTGTAGAAAATTTAATTTTTCTCATTTTTCCATGAAAAGTGCCAATACCCCCCCCTTTGGGTTCTAGGTGAAAATCTCACTCGACACAAATCAAACAAAAATGTTTCCATGGTGTGTATTGTTTTTCATTTTCATCAAATAAACAAAATAAAACCCAGAATTAATCCTGAAAGACAAGAAATGAGCATAAAAGATCCTTCAGCGCAAGTGATTATGTTAATAAAAGAGCCCAATTTTCTAAAAATATTGCGAAAAACAACAATTTTCAGTTTTAGAGTGAATGTTTGAGGTGTATAGAGGGCATTTATTTCATATTTAGAAAATTTAATTTTTCACATTTTTCCATGAAAAGTGCCGATACCCCCCCTTTGGGTTCTAGGTGAAAATCTCACTCGACAAAAATCAAACAAAAATGTTTCCATGGTGGGTATTGTTGCTCATTTTGATCAAATAAACAAAGTAAAACCCTGAATAAATCCTGAAAGATAAGAAATGAGCATAAAAGATGCTTCAGCGCAAGTGTTAATGTTACTAAAAGATCCCAAATTTCTAAAAATATTGCAAAAAACCACAATCTTCTGTTTTAGAGTGAATGTTTGAGGTGCATAGAAGGCATTTATTTCATTTTTAGAAAATGTTATTTTTCACATTTTTCCATGAAAAGTGCCCATACCCCCCCCTTTGGGTTCTAGGTGAAAATCTCACTCGACACAAATCAAACAAAAATGTTTCCATGGTGTGTATTGTTGTTCATTTTCATCAAATAAACAAAAAAACCCCAGAATAAATCCTGAAAGACAAGAAATGAGCATAAAAGATGCATCAGCGGGGTTGTTAATGTTATTAAAAGAGCCCAAATTTCTAAAAATATTGCGAAAAACAACAATTTTCAGATTTTGAGTGAATGTTTGAGGTGTATAGAAGGCATTTATTTCATTTTTAAAAATTTAATTTTTCCCATTTTTCCATGAAAAGTGCCAATACCCCCCCTTTGGGTTCTAGGTGAAAATCTCACTAAACACAATCAAACAAAAATGTTTCCATGGTGTGTATTGTAGTTCATTTTCATCAAATTAACAAAATAAAACCCAGAATAAATCCTGAAAGACAAGAAATGAGCATAAAAGATGCATCAGCGGGGTAATTAATTTTACTAAAAGAGCCAAAATTTCTAAAAATATTGCGATTAACAACAATTATCAGTTTAAGAGTGAATGTTTGAGGTATATAGAAGGCATTTATTTCATTTTTAGAAAATTTAATTTTTCACATTTTTCTATGAAAAGTGCCAATACGCCCCCCTTTGGGTTCTAGGTGAAAATCTCACTCGACACAAATCAAACAAAAATGGTTCCATGGTGTGTGTTGTTTTTCATTTTCATCAAATAACAAAATAAAACCCAGAATAAATCCTGAATGACAAGAAATGAGCATAAAAGATGCATCAGCGGGTTGTTAATGTTACTTAAAGAGCCAAAATTTCTAAAAATATTGCGAAAAACCACAATCTTCTGTTCAAGAGTGAATGTTTGAGGCGTATAGAAGGCTTTTATTTCAATTATAGAAAATTTAATTTTTCACATTTTTCCATGAAAAGTACCAATACCCCCCCCTTTGGGTTCTAGGTGAAAATCTCACTCGACACAAATCAAACAAAAATGGTTCCATGGTGTGTGTTGTTTTTCATTTTCATCAAATAAAAAAAATAAAACCCAGAATAAATCCTGAAAGACAAGAAATGAGCATAAAAGATGCTTCAGCGCAAGTGTTTATGTTACTAAAAGAGCCCAAATTTCTAAAAATATTGCGAAAAACAACAATTTTCAGTTTTAGAGTGAATGTTTGAGGTGTATAGAGGGCATTTATTTCATATTTAGAAAATTTAATTTTTCACATTTTTCCATGAAAAGTGCCAATACCCCCCCTTTGGGTTCTAGGTGAGAATCTCACTAGACACAATCAAACAAAAATGTTTCCATGGTGTGTATTGGTTTTCATTTTCATCAAATAAAAAAAAAAAAACCCCAGAATAAATCCTGAAAGACAAGAAATGAGCATAAAAGATGCATCAGCGAAAGTGTTAATGTTACTAAAAGAGCCAAAATTTCTAAAAATATTGCGAAAAACAACAATTTTTAGATTAAGAGTGAATGTTTGAGGTGTATAGAAGGCATTTATTTCATTTTTAAAAAATTCAATTTTTCCCATTTTTCCATGAAAAGTGCCAATACCCCCCCCCCTTTGGGTTCTAGGTGAAAATCTCACTCGACACAAATCAAACAAAAATGTTTCCATGGTGTGTATTGTTGCTCATTTTCATCAAAATAACCAAGTACAACCCAGAATAAATCCTGAAAGATAAGAAGTGAGCATAAAAGATGCTTCAGCGCGAGTGTTAATGTTACTAAAAGAGCCAAAATTTCTAAAAATATTGCGAAAAACAACTATTTTCAGTTTTAGAGTGAATGTTTGAGGTGAATAGAAGGCATTTATTTCAATTGTAGAAAATTTAATTTTTCACATTTTTGCATGAAAAAGGCCAATACTTTGGGTTCTAGGTGAAAATCTCACTCGACGCAAATAAAAAATAAATGTTTATATGGTGTGTATTGTAGTTTATTTTCATCAAATAAACAAAATAAAACCCAGAATAAATCCTGAAAGACAAGAAATGAGCATAAAAGATGCATCAGCGGGGTAATTAATTTTACTAAAAGAGCCAAAATTTCTAAAAATATTGCGATTAACAACAATTATCAGTTTAAGAGTGAATGTTTGAGGTATATAGAAGGCATTTATTTCATTTTTAGAAAATTTAATTTTTCACATTTTTCCATGAAAAGTGCCAATACGCCTTTGGGTTCTAGGTGAAAATCTCACTCGACACAAATCAAACAAAAATGTTTCCACGGTGTGTATTGGTTTTCATTTTCATCAAATAAACAAACAAAACCCCAGAATAACTCCTGAAAGACAAGAAATGAGCATAAAAGATGCATCAGCGGGGTTGTTAATGTTACTAAAAGAGCCAAAATTTCTAAAAATATTGCGAAAAACCACAATCTTCTGTTCAAGAGTGAATGTTTGAGGTGTATAGAAGGCATTTATTTCAATTGTAGAAAATTTAATTTTTCTCATTTTTCCATGAAAAGTGCCAATACCCCCCCCTTTGGGTTCTAGGTGAAAATCTCACTCGACACAAATCAAACAAAAATGTTTCCATGGTGTGTATTGTTTTTCATTTTCATCAAATAAACAAAATAAAACCCAGAATTAATCCTGAAAGACAAGAAATGAGCATAAAAGATCCTTCAGCGCAAGTGATTATGTTAATAAAAGAGCCCAATTTTCTAAAAATATTGCGAAAAACAACAATTTTCAGTTTTAGAGTGAATGTTTGAGGTGTATAGAGGGCATTTATTTCATATTTAGAAAATTTAATTTTTCACATTTTTCCATGAAAAGTGCCGATACCCCCCCTTTGGGTTCTAGGTGAAAATCTCACTCGACAAAAATCAAACAAAAATGTTTCCATGGTGGGTATTGTTGCTCATTTTGATCAAATAAACAAAGTAAAACCCTGAATAAATCCTGAAAGATAAGAAATGAGCATAAAAGATGCTTCAGCGCAAGTGTTAATGTTACTAAAAGATCCCAAATTTCTAAAAATATTGCAAAAAACCACAATCTTCTGTTTTAGAGTGAATGTTTGAGGTGCATAGAAGGCATTTATTTCATTTTTAGAAAATGTTATTTTTCACATTTTTCCATGAAAAGTGCCCATACCCCCCCCTTTGGGTTCTAGGTGAAAATCTCACTCGACACAAATCAAACAAAAATGTTTCCATGGTGTGTATTGTTGTTCATTTTCATCAAATAAACAAAAAAAACCCCAGAATAAATCCTGAAAGACAAGAAATGAGCATAAAAGATGCATCAGCGGGGTTGTTAATGTTATTAAAAGAGCCCAAATTTCTAAAAATATTGCGAAAAACAACAATTTTCAGATTTTGAGTGAATGTTTGAGGTGTATAGAAGGCATTTATTTCATTTTTAAAAAATTTAATTTTTCCCATTTTTCCATGAAAAGTGCCAATACCCCCCCTTTGGGTTCTAGGTGAAAATCTCACTAAACACAATCAAACAAAAATGTTTCCATGGTGTGTATTGTAGTTCATTTTCATCAAATTAACAAAATAAAACCCAGAATAAATCCTGAAAGACAAGAAATGAGCATAAAAGATGCATCAGCGGGGTAATTAATTTTACTAAAAGAGCCAAAATTTCTAAAAATATTGCGATTAACAACAATTATCAGTTTAAGAGTGAATGTTTGAGGTATATAGAAGGCATTTATTTCATTTTTAGAAAATTTAATTTTTCACATTTTTCTATGAAAAGTGCCAATACGCCCCCCTTTGGGTTCTAGGTGAAAATCTCACTCGACGCAAATCAAAAATAAATGTTTCCATGGTGTGTAATGGTTTTCATTTTCATCAAATAAACAAAAAAAACCCCAGAATAAATCCTGAAAGACAAGAAATGAGCATAAAAGATGCATCAGCGGGGTTGTTAATGTTACTAAAAGAGCCCAAATTTCTAAAAAAATTGCGAAAAACAACAATCTTCTGTTTTAGAGAGAATGTTTGAGGTGTATAGAAGGCATTTATTTCATTTTTAGAAATTTTTTTTTCTCAATTGTCCATGAAAAGTGCCAATACCCCCCCCCCCTTTGGGTTCTAGGTGAAAATCTCACTCGATACAAATCAAACAAAAATGTTTCCATGGAGTGTATTGTTGCTCATTTTCATCAAATAAACAAAAAAAAACCCAGAATAAATCCTGAAAGACAAGAAATGAGCAAAAAAGATGCATCAGCGGGGTTGTTAATGTTACTAAAAGAGCCCAAATTTCTAAAAATATTGCGAAAAACAACAATTTTCAGTTCAAGAGTGAATGTTTGAGGTGTCTAGAAGGCATTTATTTCAATTGTAAAAAATTTAATTTTTCACATTTTTCCATGAAAAGTGCCAATACCCCCCCCTTTGGGTTCTAGGTGAAAATCTCACTCGACACAAATCAAACAAAAATGTTTCCATGGTGTGTATTGTTGTTCATTTTCATCAAATAAACAAAATAAAACCCAGAATAAATCCTGAAAGACAAGAATTGAGCATAAAAGATGCTTCAGCTCTAGTGGTAACGTTACTAAAAGAGCCTAAATTTCTAAAAATATTGCGAAAAACAACAATTTTCAGTTTAAGAGTGAATGTTTGAGGTGTAAAGAAGGCATTTATTTCATTTTTAGAAAATTTAATTTTTCACATTTTTCCATGAAAAGTGCCAATAAACCCCCCTTTGGGTTCTAGATGAAAATCTCACTCGACACAAATCAAACAAAAATGTTTCCATGGTGTGTATTGTTGTTTATTTTCATCAAATAAACAAAATAAAACCCAGAATAAATCCTGAAAGTCAAGAAATGAGCATAAAAGATGCTTCAGCGCAAGTGGTAACGTTACTAAAAGAGCCCAAATTTCTAAAAATATTGCGAAAAACAACAATTTTCAGATTTTGAGTGAATGTTTGAGGTGTATACAAGGCATTTATTTCATTTTTAGAAAATGTTTTTTTGACATTTTTCCATGAAAAGTGCCAATACCCCCCCCTTTGGGTTCTAGGTGAAAATCTCACTGGACACAAATCAAACAAAAATGTTTCCATGGTGTGTATTGTTGCTCATTTTCATCAAATAAACAAAGTAAAACCCAGAATAAATCCTGAAAGATAAGAAATGAGCATAAAAGATGCTTCAGCGCGAGCGTTAATGTTACTGAAAGAGCCAAAATTTCTAAAAATATTGCGAAAAACAACAATTTTCAGTTTAAGATAGAATGTTTGAGGTGCATAGAAGGCATTTATTTCATTTTTAGAAAATGTTATATTTCACATTTTTCCATGAAAAGTGCCATTACCCCCCCCTTTGGGTTCTAGGTGAAAATCTCACTCGACACAAATCAAACAGAAATGTTTCCATGGTGTGTATTGCTGTTCATTTTCATCAAATAAACAAAATAAAACCCACATTAAATACTGAAAGACAAGAAATGAGCATAAAAGATGCTTCAGCGCAAGTGTTAATGTTACTAAGAGAGCCAAAATATCTAAAAATATTGCGAAAAACAACTATTTTCAGTTTAAGAGTGAATGTTTGAGGTGTATAGAATTCATTTATGTCATTTTTAGAAAATTTAATTTTTCACATTTTTCCATGAAAAGTGCCAATAACCCCCCCTTTGGGTTCTAGGTGAGAATCTCACTAGACACAATCAAACAAAAATGTTTCCATGGTGTGTATTGGTTTTCATTTTCATCAAATAAAAAAAAAAAAACCCCAGAATAAATCCTGAAAGACAAGAAATGAGCATAAAAGATGCATCAGCGAAAGTGTTAATGTTACTAAAAGAGCCAAAATTTCTAAAAATATTGCGAAAAACAACAATTTTTAGATTAAGAGTGAATGTTTGAGGTGTATAGAAGGCATTTATTTCATTTTTAAAAAATTCAATTTTTCCCATTTTTCCATGAAAAGTGCCAATACCCCCCCCCCTTTGGGTTCTAGGTGAAAATCTCACTCGATACAAATCAAACAAAAATGTTTCCATGGAGTGTATTGTTGGTCATTTTCATCAAATAAACAAAAAAAAACCCAGAATAAATCCTGAAAGACAAGAAATGAGCAAAAAAGATGCATCAGCGGGGTTGTTAATGTTACTAAAAGAGCCCAAATTTCTAAAAATATTGCGAAAAACAACAATCTTCTGTTTTAGAGTGAATGTTTGAGGTGTATAGAAGGCATTTATTTCATTTTTAGAAATTTTTTTTTCTCAATTGTCCATGAAAAGTGCCAATACCCCCCCCTTTGGGTTCTAGGTGAAAATCTCCCTCGATACATATCAAACAAAAATGTTTCCATGGAGTGTATTGTTGCTCATTTTCATCAAATAAACAAAGAAAAACCCAGAATAAATCCTGAAAGATAAGAAATGAGCATAAAAGATGCTTCAGCGGGGTTGTTAATGTTACTAAAAGAGCCCAAATTTTAAAAATATTGCGAAAAACCACAATCTTCTGTTTAAGAGAGAATGTTTGAGGTGTATAGAAAGCATTTATTTCATTTTTAGAAAAAATTTTATCACATTTTTCCATGAAAAGTGCCAATACCCCCCCCTTTGGGTTCTAGGTGAAAATCTCACTCGACACAAATCAAACAAAAATGTTTCCACGGTGTGTATTGGTTTTCATTTTCATCAAATAAACAAACAAAACCCCAGAATAACTCCTGAAAGACAAGAAATGAGCATAAAAGATGCATCAGCGGGGTTGTTAATGTTACTAAAAGAGCCAAAATTTCTAAAAATATTGCGAAAAACCACAATCTTCTGTTCAAGAGTGAATGTTTGAGGTGTATAGAAGGCATTTATTTCAATTGTAGAAAATTTAATTTTTCTCATTTTTCCATGAAAAGTGCCAATACCCCCCCCTTTGGGTTCTAGGTGAAAATCTCACTCGACACAAATCAAACAAAAATGTTTCCATGGTGTGTATTGTTTTTCATTTTCATCAAATAAACAAAATAAAACCCAGAATTAATCCTGAAAGACAAGAAATGAGCATAAAAGATCCTTCAGCGCAAGTGATTATGTTAATAAAAGAGCCCAATTTTCTAAAAATATTGCGAAAAACAACAATTTTCAGTTTTAGAGTGAATGTTTGAGGTGTATAGAGGGCATTTATTTCATATTTAGAAAATTTAATTTTTCACATTTTTCCATGAAAAGTGCCGATACCCCCCCTTTGGGTTCTAGGTGAAAATCTCACTCGACAAAAATCAAACAAAAATGTTTCCATGGTGGGTATTGTTGCTCATTTTGATCAAATAAACAAAGTAAAACCCTGAATAAATCCTGAAAGATAAGAAATGAGCATAAAAGATGCTTCAGCGCAAGTGTTAATGTTACTAAAAGATCCCAAATTTCTAAAAATATTGCAAAAAACCACAATCTTCTGTTTTAGAGTGAATGTTTGAGGTGCATAGAAGGCATTTATTTCATTTTTAGAAAATGTTATTTTTCACATTTTTCCATGAAAAGTGCCCATACCCCCCCCTTTGGGTTCTAGGTGAAAATCTCACTAAACACAATCAAACAAAAATGTTTCCATGGTGTGTATTGTAGTTCATTTTCATCAAATTAACAAAATAAAACCCAGAATAAATCCTGAAAGACAAGAAATGAGCATAAAAGATGCATCAGCGGGGTAATTAATTTTACTAAAAGAGCCAAAATTTCTAAAAATATTGCGATTAACAACAATTATCAGTTTAAGAGTGAATGTTTGAGGTATATAGAAGGCATTTATTTCATTTTTAGAAAATTTAATTTTTCACATTTTTCTATGAAAAGTGCCAATACGCCCCCCTTTGGGTTCTAGGTGAAAATCTCACTCGACGCAAATCAAAAATAAATGTTTCCATGGTGTGTAATGGTTTTCATTTTCATCAAATAAACAAAAAAAACCCCAGAATAAATCCTGAAAGACAAGAAATGAGCATAAAAGATGCATCAGCGGGGTTGTTAATGTTACTAAAAGAGCCCAAATTTCTAAAAAAATTGCGAAAAACAACAATCTTCTGTTTTAGAGAGAATGTTTGAGGTGTATAGAAGGCATTTATTTCATTTTTAGAAATTTTTTTTTCTCAATTGTCCATGAAAAGTGCCAATACCCCCCCCCCCTTTGGGTTCTAGGTGAAAATCTCACTCGATACAAATCAAACAAAAATGTTTCCATGGAGTGTATTGTTGCTCATTTTCATCAAATAAACAAAAAAAAACCCAGAATAAATCCTGAAAGACAAGAAATGAGCAAAAAAGATGCATCAGCGGGGTTGTTAATGTTACTAAAAGAGCCCAAATTTCTAAAAATATTGCGAAAAACAACAATTTTCAGTTCAAGAGTGAATGTTTGAGGTGTCTAGAAGGCATTTATTTCAATTGTAAAAAATTTAATTTTTCACATTTTTCCATGAAAAGTGCCAATACCCCCCCCTTTGGGTTCTAGGTGAAAATCTCACTCGACACAAATCAAACAAAAATGTTTCCATGGTGTGTATTGTTGTTCATTTTCATCAAATAAACAAAATAAAACCCAGAATAAATCCTGAAAGACAAGAATTGAGCATAAAAGATGCTTCAGCTCTAGTGGTAACGTTACTAAAAGAGCCTAAATTTCTAAAAATATTGCGAAAAACAACAATTTTCAGTTTAAGAGTGAATGTTTGAGGTGTAAAGAAGGCATTTATTTCATTTTTAGAAAATTTAATTTTTCACATTTTTCCATGAAAAGTGCCAATAAACCCCCCTTTGGGTTCTAGATGAAAATCTCACTCGACACAAATCAAACAAAAATGTTTCCATGGTGTGTATTGTTGTTTATTTTCATCAAATAAACAAAATAAAACCCAGAATAAATCCTGAAAGTCAAGAAATGAGCATAAAAGATGCTTCAGCGCAAGTGGTAACGTTACTAAAAGAGCCCAAATTTCTAAAAATATTGCGAAAAACAACAATTTTCAGATTTTGAGTGAATGTTTGAGGTGTATACAAGGCATTTATTTCATTTTTAGAAAATGTTTTTTTGACATTTTTCCATGAAAAGTGCCAATACCCCCCCCTTTGGGTTCTAGGTGAAAATCTCACTGGACACAAATCAAACAAAAATGTTTCCATGGTGTGTATTGTTGCTCATTTTCATCAAATAAACAAAGTAAAACCCAGAATAAATCCTGAAAGATAAGAAATGAGCATAAAAGATGCTTCAGCGCGAGCGTTAATGTTACTGAAAGAGCCAAAATTTCTAAAAATATTGCGAAAAACAACAATTTTCAGTTTAAGATAGAATGTTTGAGGTGCATAGAAGGCATTTATTTCATTTTTAGAAAATGTTATATTTCACATTTTTCCATGAAAAGTGCCATTACCCCCCCCTTTGGGTTCTAGGTGAAAATCTCACTCGACACAAATCAAACAGAAATGTTTCCATGGTGTGTATTGCTGTTCATTTTCATCAAATAAACAAAATAAAACCCACATTAAATACTGAAAGACAAGAAATGAGCATAAAAGATGCTTCAGCGCAAGTGTTAATGTTACTAAGAGAGCCAAAATATCTAAAAATATTGCGAAAAACAACTATTTTCAGTTTAAGAGTGAATGTTTGAGGTGTATAGAATTCATTTATGTCATTTTTAGAAAATTTAATTTTTCACATTTTTCCATGAAAAGTGCCAATAACCCCCCCTTTGGGTTCTAGATGAAAATCTCACTCGACGCAAATCAAACAAAAATGTTTCCATGGTGTGTATTGTAGTTCATTTTCATCAAATAAACAAAATAAAACCCAGAATAAATCCTGAAAGACAAGAAATGAGCATAAAAGATGCTTCAGCGGGGTTGTTAATGTTACTAAAAGAGCCCAAATTTCTAAAAATATTGCGAAAAACAACAATTTTCAGTTTTAGAGTGAATGTTTGATGTGAATAGAAGGCATTTATTTCAATTGTAGAAAATTTAATTTTTCACATTTTTGCATGAACCCCCACCCTTTGGGTTCTAGGTGAAAATCTCACTCGACGCAAATCAAAAATAAATGTTTCCATGGTGTGTAATGGTTTTCATTTTCATCAAATAAACAAAAAAAACCCAGAATAAATCCTGAAAGATAAGAAATGAGCCTAAAAGATGCTTCAGCGGGGTTGTTAATGTTACTAAAAGAGCCCAAATTTTAAAAATATTGCGAAAAATCACAATCTTCTGTTTAAGAGTGAATGTTTGAGGTGTATAGAAAGCATTTATTTCATTTTTAGAAAAAATTTTATCACATTTTTCCATGAAAAGTGCCAATACCCCCCCCTTTGGGTTCTAGGTGAAAATCTCACTCGACACATATCAAACAAAAATGTTTCCACGGTGTGTATTGGTTTTCATTTTCATCAAATAAACAAAAAAAACCCCAGAATAAATCCTGAAAGACAAGAAATGAGCATAAAAGATGCATCAGCGGGGTTGTTAATGTTACTAAAAGAGCCAAAATTTCTAAAAATATTGCGAAAAACCACAATCTTCTGTTCAAGAGTGAATGTTTGAGGTGTATAGAAGGCATTTATTTCAATTGTAGAAAATTTAATTTTTCACTTTTTCCATGAAAAGTGCCGATACCCCCCCTTTGGGTTCTAGGTGAAAATCTCACTCGACAAAAATCAAACAAAAATGTTTCCATGGTGGGTATTGTTGCTCATTTTCATCAAATAAACAATGTAAAACCCAGAATAAATCCTGAAAGATAAGAAATGAGCATAAAAGATGCTTCAGCCCAAGTGTTAATGTTACTAAAAGAGCCCAAATTTCTAAAAATATTGCGAAAAACAACAATTTTCAGATTTTGAGTGAATGTTTGAGGTGTATAGAAGGCATTTATTTCATTTTTAGAAAATGTTTTTTTGACATTTTTCCATGAAAAGTGCCAATACCCCCCCCTTTGGGTTCTAGGTGAAAATCTCACTCGACACAAATCAAACAAAAATGTTTCCATGGTGTGTATTGTTGTTCATTTTCATCAAATAAACAAAATAAAACCCAGAATAAATCCTGAATGACAAGAAATGAGCATAAAAGATGCATCAGCGGGGTTGTTAATGTTACTTAAAGAGCCAAAATTTCTAAAAATATTGCGAAAAACCACAATCTTCTGTTCAAGAGTAAATGTTTGAGGCGTATAGAAGGCATTTATTTCAATTTTAGAAAATTTAATTTTTCACATTTTTCCATGAAAAGTACCAATACCCCCCCCTTTGGGTTCTAGGTGAAAATCTCACTCGACACAAATCAAACAAAAATGGTTCCATGGTGTGTGTTGTTTTTCATTTTCTTCAAATAAAAAAAATAAAACCCAGAATAAATCCTGAAAGACAAGAAATGAGCATAAAAGATGCTTCAGCGCAAGTGTATATGTTACTAAAAGAGCCCCATTTTTCTAAAAATATTGCGAAAAACAACAATTTTCAGTTTTAGAGTGAATGTTTGAGGTGTATAGAGGGCATTTATTTCATATTTAGAAAATTTAATTTTTCACATTTTTCCATGAAAAGTGCCGATACCCCCCCTTTGGGTTCTAGGTGAAAATCTCACTCGACACAAATCAAACAAAAATGTTTCCATGGTGTGTATTGTTGCTCATTTTCATCAAATAAACAAAGTAAAACCCAGAATAAATCCTGAAAGATAAGAAATGAGCATAAAAGATGCTTCAGCGCGAGTGTTAATGTTACTAAAAGAGCCAAAATTTCTAAAAATATTGCGAAAAACAACAATTTTCAGTTTAAGAGTGAATGTTTGAGGTGTATAGAAGGCATTTATTTCATTTTTAGAAAATGTTTTTTTTGACATTTTTCCATGAAAAGTGCCAATACCCCCCCCTTTGGGTTCTAGGTGAAAATCTCACTCGACACAAATCAAACAAAAATGGTTCCATGGTGTGTGTTGTTTTTCATTTTCATCAAATAAACAAAATAAAACCCAGAATAAATCCTGAAAGACATGAAATGAGCATAAAAGATGCTTCAGCGCAAGTGTTAATGTTAGTAAAAGAGCCCAAAATTCCAAAAAAATTGCGAAAAACAAAAATTTTCAGATTTTTAGTGAATGTTTGAGGTGTATAGAAGGCATTTATTTCATTTTTAGAAAATGTTTTTTTTGACATTTTTCCATGAAAAGTGCCAAAACCCCCCTTTGGGTTCTAGGTGAAAATCTCACTCGACACATATCAAACAAAAATGTTTCCACGGTGTGTATTGGTTTTCATTTTCATCAAATAAACAAAAAAAACCCCAGAATAAATCCTGAAAGACAAGAAATGAGCATAAAAGATGCATCAGCGGGGTTGTTAATGTTACTAAAAGAGCCAAAATTTCTAAAAATATTGCGAAAAACCACAATCTTCTGTTCAAGAGTGAATGTTTGAGGTGTATAGAAGGCATTTATTTCAATTGTAGAAAATTTAATTTTTCACTTTTTCCATGAAAAGTGCCGATACCCCCCCTTTGGGTTCTAGGTGAAAATCTAACTCGACAAAAATCAAACAAAAATGTTTCCATGGTGGGTATTGTTGCTCATTTTCATCAAATAAACAATGTAAAACCCAGAATAAATCCTGAAAGATAAGAAATGAGCATAAAAGATGCTTCAGCCCAAGTGTTAATGTTACTAAAAGAGCCCAAATTTCTAAAAATATTGCGAAAAACAACAATTTTCAGATTTTGAGTGAATGTTTGAGGTGTATAGAAGGCATTTATTTCATTTTTAGAAAATGTTTTTTTGACATTTTTCCATGAAAAGTGCCAATATCCCCCCCTTTGGGTTCTAGGTGAAAATCTCACTCGACACAAATCAAACAAAAATGTTTCCATGGTGTGTATTGTTGTTCATTTTTATCAAATAAACAAAATAAAACCCAGAATAAATCCTGAATGACAAGAAATGAGCATAAAAGATGCATCAGCGGGGTTGTTAATGTTACTTAAAGAGCCAAAATTTCTAAAAATATTGCGAAAAACCACAATCTTCTGTTCAAGAGTAAATGTTTGAGGCGTATAGAAGGCATTTATTTCAATTTTAGAAAATTTAATTTTTCACATTTTCCATGAAAAGTACCAATACCCCCCCTTTGGGTTCTAGGTGAAAATCTCACTCGACACAAATCAAACAAAAATGGTTCCATGGTGTGTGTTGTTTTTCATTTTCTTCAAATAAAAAAAATAAAACCCAGAATAAATCCTGAAAGACAAGAAATGAGCATAAAAGATGCTTCAGCGCAAGTGTATATGTTACTAAAAGAGCCCCATTTTTCTAAAAATATTGCGAAAAACAACAATTTTCAGTTTTAGAGTGAATGTTTGAGGTGTATAGAGGGCATTTATTTCATATTTAGAAAATTTAATTTTTCACATTTTTCCATGAAAAGTGCCGATACCCCCCCTTTGGGTTCTAGGTGAAAATCTCACTCGACAACAAATCAAACAAAAATGTTTCCATGGTGTGTATTGTTGCTCATTTTCATCAAATAAACAAAGTAAAACCCAGAATAAATCCTGAAAGATAAGAAATGAGCATAAAAGATGCTTCAGCGCGAGTGTTAATGTTACTAAAAGAGCCAAAATTTCTAAAAATATGGCGAAAAACAACAATTTTCAGTTTAAGAGTGAATGTTTGAGGTGTATAGAAGGCATTTATTTCATTTTTAGAAAATGTTTTTTTTTGACATTTTTCCATGAAAAGTGCCAATACCCCCCCCTTTGGGTTCTAGGTGAAAATCTCACTCGACACAAATCAAACAAAAATGGTTCCATGGAGTGTGTTGTTTTTCATTTTCATCAAATAAACAAAATAAAACCCAGAATAAATCCTGAAAGACATGAAATGAGCATAAAAGATGCTTCAGCGCAAGTGTTAATGTTAGTAAAAGAGCCCAAAATTCCAAAAAAATTGCGAAAAACAAAAATTTTCAGATTTTTAGTGAATGTTTGAGGTGTATAGAAGGCATTTATTTCATTTTTAGAAAATGTTTTTTTTGACATTTTTCCATGAAAAGTGCCAAAACCCCCCTTTGGGTTCTAGGTGAAAATCTCACTCGACACAAATCAAACAAAAATGGTTCCATGGTGTGTGTTGTTTTTCATTTTCATCAAATAAAAAAAAAAACCCAGAATAAATCCTGAAAGACAAGAAATGAGCATAAAAGATGCTTCAGCGCAAGTGTTTATGTTACTAAAAGAGCCCAAATTTCTGAAAATATTGCGAAAAACAACAATTTTCAGTTTTAGAGTGAATGTTTGAGGTGTATAGAGGGCATTTATTTCATATTTAGAAAATTTAATTTTTCACATTTTTCCATGGAAAGTGCCGATACCCCCCCTTTGGGTTCTAGGTGAAAATCTCACTCGACACAAATCAAACAAAAATGTGTCCATGGTGTGTATTGTTGCTCATTTTCATCAAATAAAAAAAGTAAAACCCAGAATAAATCCTGAAAGACAAGAAATGAGCATAAAAGATGCTTCAGCGCAAGTGGTAACGTTACTAAAAGAGCCCAAATTTCTAAAAATATTGCGAAAAACAACAATTTTCAGTTTAAGAGTGAGTGTTTGAGGTGTAAAGAAGGCATTTATTTCATTTTTGGAAAATTTAATTTTTCACATTTTTCCATGAAAAATGCAGATACCCCCCCCCCTTTGGGTTCTAGGTGAAAATCTCACTAAACACAAATCAAACAAAAATGTTTCCATGGTGTGTATTGTTGTTCATTTTCATCAAATAAAAAAAAAAACCCAGAATAAATACTGAAACAAGAAATGAGTATAAAAGATGCTTCAGCGCAAGTGTTAATGTTAGTAAAAGAGCCCAAAATTCCAAAAATATTGCGAAAAACAAAAATTTTCAGATTTAGAGTGAATGTTTGAGGTGTATAGAAGGCATTAATTTCATTTTTAAAAATGTTTTTTTTCACATTTTTCCATGAAAAGTGCCAATACCCCCCCTTTGGGTTCTAGGTGAAAATCTCACTCGACACAAATCGAACAAAAATGTTTCCATGGTGTGTATTTTTGTTCATTTTCATCAAGTAAACAAAATAAAACCCAGAATAAATCCTGAAAGACAAGAAATGAGCATAATAATGCTTCAGCGCAAGTGTTAATGTTAGTAAAAGAGCCCAAAATTCTTAAAATATTGCGAAAAACAACAATTTTCAGATTTTGAGTGAATGTTTGAGGTGTATAGAAGGCATTTATTTCATTTTTAGAAAATGTTTTTTTTGACATTTTTCCATGAAAAGTGCCAAAACCCCCCTTTGGGTTCTAGGTGAAAATCTCACTCGACACAAATCAAACAAAAATGGTTCCATGGTGTGTATTGTTGTTCATTTTCATCAAATAAACAAAATAAAACCCAGAATAAATCCTGAAAGACAAGAAATGAGCATAAAAGATACTTCAGCGGGGTTGTTATAGTTACTAAAAGAGCCCAAATTTCTAAAAATATTGCGAAAAAAACAATTTTCAGTTCAAGAGTGAATGTTTGAGGTGTCTAGAAGGCATTTATTTCAATTGAAGAAAATTTAATTTTTCACATTTTTCCATGAAAAGTGCCAATACCCCCCCCTTTGGGTTCTAGGTGAAAATCTCACTCGACACAAATCAAACAAAAATGTTTCCATGGTGTGTATTGTTGTTCATTTTCATCAAATAAACAAAATAAAACCCAGAATAAATAGTGAAAGACAAGAAATGAGCATAAAAGATGCTTCAGCGGGGTTGTTATAGTTACTAAAAGAGCCCAAATTTCTAAAAATATTGCGAAAAACAAAAATTTTCAGATTTAGAGTGAATGTTTGAGGTTTATAGAAGGCATTTATTTCATTTTTTGAAAATGTTTTTTTTCACATTTTTCCATGAAAAGTGCCAATACCCCCCCCTTTGGGTTCTAGGAGAAAATCTCACTCGACACAAATCAAACAAAAATGCCATGAAAAGTTCCAAAAGTGCCAAAAGTGCCAAGTGTCCCTTTGGGTTCTAGGTGAAAATCTCACACGACACAAATCAAAAAAAATGTTTCCATGGTGTGTATTGGTTTTCATTTTCATCAAATAAACAAAAAAAACCCCAGAATAAATCCTGAAAGACAAGAAATAAGCATAAAAGATGCATCAGCGGGGTTGTTAATGTTACTAAAAGAGCCCAAATTTCTAAAAATATTGCGAAAAACCACAATCTTCTGTTTTAGAGTGAATGTTTGAGGTGTATAGAAGGCATTTATTTCAATTTTAGGAAATTTAATTTTTTTACATTTTTCCATGAAAAGTGCCAATACCCCCCCTTTGGGTTCTAGGTGAAAATCTCACTCGACACAAATCAAACAAAAATGTTTCCATGGTGTGTATTGTTGTTCATTTTCATCAAATAAACAAAATAAAACCCAGAATAAATCCTGAAAGATAAGAAATGAGCATAAAAGATGCTTCAGCGCGAGTGTTAATGTTACTAAAAGAGCCAAAATTTCTAAAAATATTGCGAAAAACAACAATTTTCAGTTTAAGAGTGAATGTTTGAGGTGCATAGAAGGCATTTATTTCATTTTTAGAAAATGTTATATTTCACATTTTTCCATGAAAAGTGCCATTACCCCCCCCTTTGGGTTCTAGGTGAAAATCTCACTCGACACAAATCAAACAAAAATGTTTCCATGGTGTGTATTGTTGTTCATTTTTATTTAATAAACAAAATTAAACCCAGAATAAATCCTGAAAGGCAAGAAATGAGCATAAAAGATGCTTCAGCGGAAGTGTTAATGTTACTAAAAGAGCCCAAATTTCTAAAAATATTGCGAAAAACAACAATTTTCAGTTTAAGAGTGAATGTTTGAGGTGTATAGAAGGCATTTATTTCATTTTTAGAAAATGTTATTTTTTCACATTTTTCCATGGAAAGTGCCGATACCCCCCCTTTGGGTTCTAGGTGAAAATCTCACTCGACACAAATCAAACAAAAATGTTTCCATGGTGTGTATTGTTACTCATTTTCATCAAATAAACAAAGTAAAACCCAGAATAAATCCTGAAAGATAAGAAATGAGCATAAAAGATGCTTCAGCGCGAGTGTTAATGTTACTAAAAGAGCCAAAATTTCTAAAAATATTGCGAAAAACAACAATTTTCAGTTTAAGAGTGAATGTTTGAGGTGTAAAGAAGGCATTTATTTCATTTTTAGAAAATGTTAAATTTCACATTTTTCCATGAAAAGTGCAAATACCCCCCCCCCTTTGGGTTCTAGGTGAAAATCTCACTAGACACAAATCAAACAAAAATGTTTCCATGGTGTGTATTGTTGTTCATTTTCATCAAATAAAAAAAATAAAACCCAGAATAAATACTGAAACAAGAAATGAGTATAAAAGATGCTTCAGCGCAAGTGTTAATGTTAGTAAAAGAGCCCAAAATTCCAAAAATATTGCGAAAAACAAAAATTTTCAGATTTAGAGTGAATGTTTGAGGTGTATAGAAGGCATTAATTTCATTTTTAAAAATGTTTTTTTTGACATTTTCCATGAAAAGTGCCAAAACCCCCCTTTGGGTTCTAGGTGAAAATCTCACCCGACACAAATCAAACAAAAATGTTTCCATGGTGTGTTTTGTTGCTCATTTTCATCAAATAAACAAAATAAAACCCAGAATAAATCCTGAAAGACAAGAAATGAGCATTAAAGATGCTTCAGCGGGGTTGTTAATGTTACTAAAAGAGCCCAAATTTCTAAAAATATTGCGAAAAACAACTATTTTCAGTTTAAGAGTGAATGTTTGAGGTGTATAGAATTTATTTATGTCATTTTTAGAAAATTTAATTTTTTTACATTTTTCCATGAAAAGTGCCAATACCCCCTTCTTTGGGTTCTAGGTGAAAATCTCACCCGACACAAATCAAACAAAAATGTTTCCATGGTGTGAATTGTTGTTCATTTTCATCAAATAAACAAAATAAAACCCAGAATAAATAGTGAAAGACAAGAAATGAGCATAAAAGATGCTTCAGCGCAAGTGTTAATGGTAGTAAAAGAGCCCAAAATTCCAAAAAAATTGCGAAAAACAAAAATTTTCAGATTTTGAGTGAATGTTTGAGGTGTATAGAAGGCATTTATTTCATTTTTAGAAAATGTTTTTTTTTGACATTTTTCCATGAAAAGTGCCAAAACCCCCCTTTGGGTTCTAGGTGAAAATCTCACTCGACACAAATCAAACAAAAATGGTTCCATGGTGTGTGTTGTTTTTCATTTTCATCAAATAAAAAAAATAAAACCCAGAATAAATCCTGAAAGACAAGAAATGAGCATAAAAGATGCTTCAGCGCAAGTGTTTATGTTACTAAAAGAGCCCAAATTTCTAAAAATATTGCGAAAAAACAACAATTTTTAGTTTTAGAGTGAATGTTTGAGGTGTATAGAGGGCATTTATTTCATATTTAGAAAATTTAATTTTTCACATTTTTCCATGGAAAGTGCCGATACCCCCCCTTTGGGTTCTAGGTGAAAATCTCACTCGACACAAATCAAACAAAAATGTTTCCATGGTGTGTATTGTTGCTCATTTTCATCAAATAAACCAAGTAAAACCCAGAATAAATCCTGAAAGATAAGAAATGAGCATAAAAGATGCTTCAGCGCGAGTGTTAATGTTACTAAAAGAGCCAAAATTTCTAAAAATATTGCGAAAAACAACAATTTTCAGTTTAAGAGTGAATGTTTGAGGTGTAAAGAAGGCATTTATTTCATTTTTAGAAAATGTTAAATTTCACATTTTTCCATGAAAAGTGCAAATACCCCCCCCCCTTTGGGTTCTAGGTGAAAATCTCACTAGACACAAATCAAACAAAAATGTTTCCATGGTGTGTATTTTTGTTCATTTTCATCAAGTAAACAAAATAAAACCCAGAATAAATCCTGAAAGACAAGTAATGAGCATAAAAGATGCTTCAGCGAATTGTTAATGTTACTAAAAGAGCCCAAAATTCTAAAAATATTGCGAAAAACAACAATTTTGAGATTTAGAGTAAATGTTTGAGGTGTATAGAAGGCATTTATTTCATTTTTAGAATTTCATTTTTTCACATTTTTCCATGAAAAGTGCCAATACCCCCCCTTTGGGTTCTAGGTGAAAATCTCACTCGACACAAATCAAACAAAAATGTTTCCATGGTGTGTATTGTTGTTCATTTTTATTTAATAAACAAAATTAAACCCAGAATAAATCCTGAAAGACAAGAAATGAGCATAAAAGATGCTTCAGCGGAAGTGTTAATGTTACTAAAAGAGCCCAAATTTCTAAAATATTGCGATTAACAACAATTATCAGTTTAAGGGTGAATGTTTGAGGTGTATAGAAGGCATTTATTTCATTTTTAGAAATTTAATTTTTTTACATTTTTCCATGAAAAGTGCCAATGCCCCCCCCTTTGGGTTCTGGGTGAAAATCTCACTCGACACAAATCAAACAAAAATGTTTCCATGGTGTGTATTGTTGTTCATTTTCATCAAATAAACAAAATAAAACCCAGAATAAATCCTGAAAGACAAGAAATGAGCATAAAAGATGCTTCAGCGGGGTTGTTATAGTTACTAAAAGAGCCCAAATTTCTAAAAATATTACGAAAAACAACAATTTTCAGTTCAAGAGTGAATGTTTGAGGTGTTTAGAAGGCATTTATTTTAATTGTAGAAAATTTAATTTTTCACATTTTTCCATGAAAAGTGCCAATACCCCCCCCTTTGGGTTCTAGGTGAAAATCTCACCCGACACAAATCAAACAAAAATGTTTCCATGGTGTGAATTGTTGTTCATTTTCATCAAATAAACAAAATAAAACCCAGAATAAATAGTGAAAGACAAGAAATGAGCATAAAAGATGCTTCAGCGCAAGTGTTAATGGTAGTAAAAGAGCCCAAAATTCCAAAAAAATTGCGAAAAACAAAAATTTTCAGATTTTGAGTGAATGTTTGAGGTGTATAGAAGGCATTTATTTCATTTTTAGAAAATGTTTTTTTTGACATTTTTCCATGAAAAGTGCCAAAACCCCCCTTTGGGTTCTAGGTGAAAATCTCACTCGACACAAATCAAACAAAAATGGTTCCATGGTGTGTGTTGTTTTTCATTTTCATCAAATAAAAAAATAAAACCCAGAATAAATCCTGAAAGACAAGAAATGAGCATAAAAGATGCTTCAGCGCAAGTGTTTATGTTACTAAAAGAGCCCAAATTTCTAAAAATATTGCGAAAAACAACAATTTTTAGTTTTAGAGTGAATGTTTGAGGTGTATAGAGGGCATTTATTTCATATTTAGAAAATTTAATTTTTCACATTTTTCCATGGAAAGTGCCGATACCCCCCCTTTGGGTTCTAGGTGAAAATCTCACTCGACACAAATCAAACAAAAATGTTTCCATGGTGTGTATTGTTGCTCATTTTCATCAAATAAACAAAGTAAAACCCAGAATAAATCCTGAAAGATAAGAAATGAGCATAAAAGATGCTTCAGCGCGAGTGTTAATGTTACTAAAAGAGCCAAAATTTCTAAAAATATTGCGAAAAACAACAATTTTCAGTTTAAGAGTGAATGTTTGAGGTGCATAGAAGGCATTTATTTCATTTTAGAAAATGTTATATTTCACATTTTTCCATGAAAAGTGCCATTACCCCCCCCTTTGGGTTCTAGGTGAAAATCTCACTCGACACAAATCAAACAAAAATGTTTCCATGGTGTGTATTGTTGTTCATTTTTATTTAATAAACAAAATTAAACCCAGAATAAATCCTGAAAGGCAAGAAATGAGCATAAAAGATGCTTCAGCGGAAGTGTTAATGTTACTAAAAGAGCCCAAATTTCTAAAAATATTGCGATTAATAACAATTATCAGTTTAATGGTGAAGGTTTGAGGTGTATAGAAGGCATTTATTTCATTTTTAGAAAATTTAATTTTTTTACATTTTTCCATGAAAAGTGCCAATACCCCCCCCTTTGGGTTCTAGGTGAAAATCTCACTCGACACAAATCAAACAAAAATGTTTCCATGGTGTGTATTGTTGTTCATTTTCATCAAATAAAAAAAATAAAACCCAGAATAAATCCTGAAAGACAAGAAATGAGCATAAAAGATGCTTCAGCGGGGTTGTTATAGTTACTAAAAGAGCCCAAATTTCTAAAAATATTGCGAAAAACAACAATTTTCAGGTCAAGAGTGAATGTTTGAGGTGTCTAGAAGGCATTTATTTCAATTGTAGAAAATTTAATTTTTCACATTTTTCCATGTAAAGTGCCAATACCTTTGGGTTCTAGGTGAAAATCTCACTCGACACATCAAACAAAAATGTTTCCATGGTGTGTATTGTTGTTCATTTTCATCAAGTAAACAAATTAAAACCCAGAATAAATCCTGAAAGACAAGAAATGAGCATAAAAGATGCTTCAGCGCAAGTGTTAATGTTAGTAAAAGAGCCCAAAATTCCAAAAAAATTGGGAAAAACAAAAATTTTCAGATTTTTAGTGAATGTTTGAGGTGTATAGAAGGCATTTATTTCATTTTAGAAAATTTAATTTTTCACATTTTTCCATGGAAAGTGCCGATACCCCCCCTTTGGGTTCTAGGTGAAAATCTCACTCGACACAAATCAAACAAAAATGTTTCCATGGTGTGTATTGTTACTCATTTTCATCAAATAAACAAAGTAAAACCCAGAATAAATCCTGAAAGATAAGAAATGAGCATAAAAGATGCTTCAGCGCGAGTGTTAATGTTACTAAAAGAGCCAAAATTTCTAAAATATTGCGAAAAACAACAATTTTCAGTTTAAGAGTGAATGTTTGAGGTGTAAAGAAGGCATTTATTTCATTTTTAGAAAATGTTAAATTTCACATTTTTCCATGAAAAGTGCAAATACCCCCCCCCCTTTGGGTTCTAGGTGAAAATCTCACTAGACACAAATCAAACAAAAATGTTTCCATGGTGTGTATTGTTGTTCATTTTCATCAAATAAAAAAATAAAACCCAGAATAAATACTGAAACAAGAAATGAGTATAAAAGATGCTTCAGCGCAAGTGTTAATGTTAGTAAAAGAGCCCAAAATTCCAAAAATATTGCGAAAAACAAAAATTTTCAGATTTAGAGTGAATGTTTGAGGTGTATAGAAGGCATTAATTTCATTTTAAAAATGTTTTTTTTGACATTTTTCCATGAAAAGTGCCAAAACCCCCCTTTGGGTTCTAGGTGAAAATCTCACCCGACACAAATCAAACAAAAATGTTTCCATGGTGTGTTTTGTTGCTCATTTTCATCAAATAAACAAAATAAAACCCAGAATAAATCCTGAAAGACAAGAAATGAGCATTAAAGATGCTTCAGCGGGGTTGTTAATGTTACTAAAAGAGCCCAAATTTCTAAAAATATTGCGAAAAACAACTATTTTCAGTTTAAGAGTGAATGTTTGAGGTGTATAGAATTTATTTATGTCATTTTTAGAAAATTTAATTTTTTTACATTTTTCCATGAAAAGTGCCAATACCCCCTTCTTTGGGTTCTAGGTGAAAATCTCACCCGACACAAATCAAACAAAAATGTTTCCATGGTGTGAATTGTTGTTCATTTTCATCAAATAAACAAAATAAAACCCAGAATAAATAGTGAAAGACAAGAAATGAGCATAAAAGATGCTTCAACGCAAGTGTTAATGGTAGTAAAAGAGCCCAAAATTTCAAAAAAATTGCGAAAAACAAAAATTTCAGATTTTGAGTGAATGTTTGAGGTGTATAGAAGGCATTTATTTCATTTTAGAAAATGTTTTTTTTGACATTTTTCCATGAAAAGTGCCAAAACCCCCCTTTGGGTTCTAGGTGAAAATCTCACTCGACACAAATCAAACAAAAATGGTTCCATGGTGTGTGTTGTTTTTCATTTTCATCAAATAAAAAAAATAAAACCAGAATAAATCCTGAAAGACAAGAAATGAGCATAAAAGATGCTTCAGCGCAAGTGTTTATGTTACTAAAAGAGCCCAAATTTCTAAAAATATTGCGAAAAACAACAATTTTTAGTTTTAGAGTGAATGTTTGAGGTGTATAGAGGGCATTTATTTCATATTTAGAAAATTTAATTTTTCACATTTTTCCATGGAAAGTGCCGATACCCCCCCTTTGGGTTCTAGGTGAAAATCTCACTCGACACAAATCAAACAAAAATGTTTCCATGGTGTGTATTGTTGCTCATTTTCATCAAATAAACAAAGTAAAACCCAGAATAAATCCTGAAAGATAAGAAATGAGCATAAAAGATGCTTCAGCGCGAGTGTTAATGTTACTAAAAGAGCCAAAATTTCTAAAAATATGCGAAAAACAACAATTTTCAGTTTAAGAGTGAATGTTTGAGGTGCATAGAAGGCATTTATTTCATTTTTAGAAAATGTTATATTTCACATTTTTCCATGAAAAGTGCCATTACCCCCCCCTTTGGGGTTCTAGGTGAAAATCTCACTCGACACAAATCAAACAAAAATGTTTCCATGGTGTGTATTGTTGTTCATTTTATTTAATAAACAAAATTAAACCCAGAATAAATCCTGAAAGGCAAGAAATGAGCATAAAAGATGCTTCAGCGGAAGTGTTAATGTTACTAAAAGAGCCCAAATTTCTAAAAATATTGCGATTAATAACAATTATCAGTTTAATGGTGAATGTTTGAGGTGTATAGAAGGCATTTATTTCATTTTTAGAAAATTTAATTTTTTTACATTTTTCCATGAAAAGTGCCAATACCCCCCCCTTTGGGTTCTAGGTGAAAATCTCACTCGACACAAATCAAACAAAAATGTTTCCATGGTGTGTATTGTTGCTCATTTTCATCAAATAAACCAAGTAAAACCCAGAATAAATCCTGAAAGATAAGAAATGAGCATAAAAGATGCTTCAGCGCGAGTGTTAATGTTACTAAAAGAGCCAAAATTTCTAAAAATATTGCGAAAAACAACAATTTTCAGTTTAAGAGTGAATGTTTGAGGTGTAAAGAAGGCATTTATTTCATTTTTAGAAAATGTTAAATTTCACATTTTTCCATGAAAAGTGCAAATACCCCCCCCCCCTTTGGGTTCTAGGTGAAAATCTCACTAGACACAAATCAAACAAAAATGTTTCCATGGTGTGTATTGTTGTTCATTTTCATCAAATAAAAAAAATAAAACCCAGAATAAATACTGAAACAAGAAATGAGTATAAAAGATGCTTCAGCGCAAGTGTTAATGTTAGTAAAAGAGCCAAAATTCCAAAAATATTGCGAAAAACAAAAATTTTCAGATTTAGAGTGAATGTTTGAGGTGTATAGAAGGCATTAATTTCATTTTTAAAATGTTTTTTTTGACATTTTTCCATGAAAAGTGCCAAACCCCCCTTTGGGTTCTAGGTGAAAATCTCACCCGACACAAATCAAACAAAAATGTTTCCATGGTGTGTTTTGTTGCTCATTTTCATCAAATAAACAAAATAAAACCCAGAATAAATCCTGAAAGACAAGAAATGAGCATTAAAGATGCTTCAGCGGGGTTGTTAATGTTACTAAAAGAGCCCAAATTTCTAAAAATATTGCGAAAAACAACTATTTTCAGTTTAAGAGTGAATGTTTGAGGTGTATAGAATTTATTTATGTCATTTTTAGAAAATTTAATTTTTTTACATTTTTCCATGAAAAGTGCCAATACCCCCTTCTTTGGGTTCTAGGTGAAAATCTCACTCGACACAAATCAAACAAAAATGTTTCCATTGTGTGTATTGTTGTTCATTTTCATCAAATAAACAAAATAAAACCCAGAATAAATCCTGAAAGACAAGAAATGAGCATAAAAGATGCTTCAGCGGGTTTTTATAGTTACTAAAAGAGCCCAAATTTCTAAAAATATTGCGAAAAAAACAATTTTCAGTTCAAGAGTGAATGTTTGAGGTGTCTAGAAGGCATTTATTTCAATTGTAGAAAATTTAATTTTTCACATTTTTCCATGAAAAGTGCCAATACCCCCCCCTTTGGGTTCTAGGTGAAAATCTCACCCGACTCAAATCAAACAAAAATGTTTCCATGGTGTGTATTGTTGTTCATTTTCATCAAATAAACAAAATAAAACCCAGAATAAATAGTGAAAGACAAGAAATGAGCATAAAAGATGCTTCAGCGCAAGTGTTAATGTTAGTAAAAGAGCCCAAAATTCTAAAAATATTGCGAAAAACAAAAATTTTCAGTTTAAGAGTGAATGTTTGAGGTGTATAGAAGGCATTTATTTAATTTTTAGAAAATGTTTTTTTTTCACATTTTTCCATGAAAAGTGCCAATTCCCCCTTTGGGTTCTAGGTGAAAATCTCACTCGACACAAATCAATCAAAAATGTTTCCATGGTGTGTATTTTTGTTCATTTTCATCAAGTAAACAAAATAAACCCAGAATAAATCCTGAAAGACAGGAAATGAGCATAAAAGATGCTTCAGCGGGGTTGTTATAGTAACTAAAAGAGCCCAAATTTCTAAAAATATTGCGAAAAACAACAATTTTCAGTTCAAGAGTGAATGTTTGAAGTGTCTAGAAGGCATTTATTTCAATTGTGGAAAATTTAATTTTTCACATTTTTCCATGAAAAGTGCCAATACCCCCCCCCTTTGGGTTCTAGGTGAAAATCTCACTCGACACAAATCAAACAAAAATGTTTCCATGGTGTGTATTGTTGTTCGTTTTCATCAAGTAAACAAAATAAAACCCAGAATAAATCCTGAAAGGCAATTAATGAGCATAAAAGATGCTTCAGCGGAAGTGTTAATGTTAGTTACTAAAAGAGCCAAAATTTCTAAAAATATTGCGATTAACAACAATTATCAGTTTAAGAGTGAATGTTTGAGGTGTATAGAAGGCATTTATTTCATTTTTAGAAAATTTAATTTTTCACATTTTTCCATGAAAAGTGCCAATACCCCCCCCTTCGGGTTCTAGGTGAAAATCTTACTCGACACAAATACAACAAAAATGTTTCAATGGTGTGTATTGTTGTTCATTTTCATCAAATAAACAAAATAAAACCCAGAATAAATCCTGAAAGACAAGAAATGAGCATAAAAGATGCTTCAGCAGGGTTGTTAATGTTACTAAAGGAGCCCAAATTTCTAAAATATTGCGAAAAACAACAATTTTCAGTTTTAAAGTGAATGTTTGAGGTGTATAGAAGGAATTTATTTCAATTGTAGAAAATTTAATTTTTCAACATTTTTCCATGAAAAGTGCCAATACACCCCCCTTTGGGTTCTAGGTGAAAATCTCACTCGACACATATCAAACAAAAATGTTTCCATGGTGTTTATTGGTTTTCATTTCATCAAATAAACAAAAAAACCCCAGAATAAATCCTGAAAGACAAGAAATGAGCATAAAAGATGCATCAGCGGGGTTGTTAATGTTACTAAAAGAGCCCCTATTTCTAAAAATATTGCGAAAAACCACAATCTTCTGTTTTAGAGTGAATGTTTGAGGTGTATAGATGGCATTTATTTCAATATTAGAAAATTTAATTTTTTTTCATTTTTTCATGAAAAGTGCCAATACCCCCCCCTTTGGGTTCTAGGTGAAAATCTCACTCGACACAAATCAAACAAAAATGTTTCCATGGTGTGTATTGTTGTTCATTTTCATCTAGTAAACAAAATAAAACCCAGAATAAATCCTGAAAGACAAGAAATGAGCATTAAAGATGCTTCAGCGGGGTTGTTAATGTTACTAAAAGAGCCCAAATTTCTAAAAATATTGCGAAAAACCACAATCTTCTGTTTTAGAGTGAATGTTTGAGGTGTATAGAAGGCATTTATTTCAATTTTAGAAAATTTAATTTTTTTACATTTTTCCATGAAAAGTGCCAATACCCCCCCCTTTGGGTTCT
>NW_027286321.1:0-30238 GCF_022747635.1 Hetaerina americana
CCATTGGATGTTAATACCTTGTTTAACTTTGCAAAATTTTCATCGCTCATACATGAAGCCAGTTTATAATTCCGTGGTATTATTTCCTTGAAAATGATGTAGCATGGACTTTGAAACAGCTAATAAATTGTGCGGGACTTACCAAATGGTTTTATTCGCGGTTACGGATATCACCTTAATCAATTCTACATCTGCATGCTGCCTTGCACACTACCGGGAAGATGTGTGGCAGGGGGTGTATCCGCGAAAGGTAAGCATAGGGCACGAACAAAGTCGCGCAACATGCATGAGAGACAACTATAAAATTATTTCCTGACATGCAAATGAACTTGTAACCACTTATCGAACTGATCTACATCTACATAATGCCCCAAAAGCCGACTAAAGAGTGTGTGGTGCTGGGGGTGGTGTAAGGTCACCAAGCCATCCATGCTTGCATGTCTGCACGTACAATCACAGTCATTATACCTTTACACAGATATCAGTTCGATCATGAACCCTGAACACAAAGTTATTCACCAGGAAAGAAAGCTACTTACATGCAAGAATATTTAATGCGGATGACAGGATACGGATTCAACAGGGTGCCTATATTCAAATCACGCGTGAAAAATGTTATAAAGATGAATCTATTTAAAATACATGCCGGATATCGACAAAATATACAAGCATGCACCACCAATACCAATCATCCCTTTCATGCATGCGATCACATATCTATTTTGATCTGTAATCTTGCGAGGAAAAAACGACTATTTTGAATCTATCCCTTTCTACGATCCAATTAAGTTTACTTGAAGATTACTATGAAAACTAGTTGTATAACTATTGCGAATTAAATGTTATCCCTTTTCACTTTTCCTTTGCATTCTCGTATTCCTTTTAATCCATTCCCGCGTTTCTCTTTCAATCCATGTCATGGGAAATCTCTCTCCCTCTTGGGCGGAGGGAAGCCAGCCCGCTGGCAAGCAGTCCCTCCGCCCGACCCATTCCACAACCTCATCCCACCCCTACCTTCATCACGTCCTCTTCCGCCCCCACGGCACGAATCACACACACCCTTCCTCTATTCTTCTTCCTTCGTTCATTCATTCATTCATTCTTTCTTCGAGCAAATCCCCCTCCATTCCATCCATTTATCTCCCCATCCTCCTCCAATTCCCTCTCTCCCTTGCATCAATCTCCTCCACAACCCTCCCCACTCATTCCCTACCATCACTTCGGAAGCCCTTGCGGCGTGACTAATCGTGACTTGAAATATATGTACAGCCGCAGGCACTCCGGAGAGTCTCCTCCCTACATCCCTCACACTCTCCCTCCCCCCACCCTCCACTAAAGTATATGCGTTCGCCTCTTCCTCCTCTTGCAATAGTCGGTCGATCTTTCCTTTCCATCTATCCGTCCCTCCTTTCTCTTTCTCCCCCCCTCTCTCTGTCCCTCCTCGCCGCCCCCCGTTGCTCCCGTAAAACTCCCCACCCCGCCCGCTTACAGACTCTCTCTTCCTATCTCTTCCCCGTCTGGTCGTTCCATCCTGACTCCCACCACACCATATTTATCCATCCCTTTCGCTACCAATCCACGAAAAAGAGAGCCTTTTTGACCCAGGCGTGGGAGGCTTAATTTAATCCTTCAATTAGGGCGACCGATTTGCTGAATACGGCGACGTTGAACTTAGTGTGCGGGTATGCATATATATATATATATATATATATATATATATATATATATATAAAGTTATTTATATATATATATATAAAGTTATATATATATATATATATATATATATATATATATATAAAGTTATTTATATATATATATATAAAGTTATATATATATATATATATATATATATATATATATATATATATATATATATATATATATATATATATAAATGTATGTATGTGTGTGTGTACCTCGCACATACTATATGTGTATATAAAGATGATGTAGAAGCCCTCACGAGAGCAATATAACATTTGTACGGCACGATAGAACACAAAATAAAACAAATGACACATAAAAAGACACATTGTAGATTATGAATAACTGATCGTAGCACTTTTCCACTTGATAAAAATATTTTTATTTACGACCGGGTTTCGATGTATTACATCATCATCAGGTAACCAACTGAAGTTGTGTTCAAGCTTATATACCTTCCGGAAGGGGTGGAGAGGGCGTGGTAGGAAACGAGGGGGGGTTGGAGAGGGGGGGAAAGGAGGGGAAGGGGGTGAAGGGAAAGACAAGGGAGACATTTACAAGAAATAGCGGAAACAGAGTATTGACCTTGTTAAAAAACACACACAGTATATATAGTCTTTAGGGTTCGAAGTGATCCTGTTGGGTGGATGGCGGCAGTCTCCAATAAACCATCGGTGGCCGGGACGGAACCAGTAGACCAGCTGGGTTTGGAGACCAAGGATTAGGCCCTTCTGGAAGAGTGGTGGTGGAATACCCCCACTTAACTCACACACTGGAGGGGGGGGGAGAGAGCACTCAAGGAAGGAGGCGGTTGTGTGTCACGCGTGGTCAAAGTTTACTGACGAAAGTTGATGGAAAGGAGGGGGGAGGACGAAGTGAATTGCATGTCATTAAGAAGAGGGGTTTTCTTCTTAACTCGTTGTACAATTTCTAATTGTTCCAATGCGTCTAATTTTCTGCATTTATTTGACACATGAAGCACTTTTAATTTAAATTCACAGGTGTGGTTAGTCTCGAGTAAGTGTTTGGCGATCATAGATGTGGTGTTGCCTAAAATCGTGCACTTCTCGTGTTCTTTGATTCGGGTGGAGAAATTCCTACCCGTTTGGCCCACATATATGGCCCCACACTCGCACTGTATGGCATACACACCACTCTTCCTAGTATTGTCGATAGTATCCTTGTATTTACAGAGGAGTTTCGATATGTTGAAAGGGGTATAAAAAGTGACTCTAAATTTGTCCTTCGGGAGTGCATTCGCTAGATGGTATGATGAGTTGTTGATGAAGGGGATTTTGCACCATTTTCGGGTATCCGTGGCCCGTACCATTTGTAGGGAGGTTGCTATGTTAGTGGCAAGCTTGGTCCTTTTCTTCCGGAGTAAAGAGTTGATCAAAACCTCCTTGTAGCCATTGTTGACGGCGATGCGTTTAATAATATTTAGTTCGTGGTCAAAATGTGCTTTAGGCATGGGGATTTTGATCAACCTATTTATCATGGAGTGGAAGCTGGCTAATTTATGGGAAATGGGGTGGCATGAATCTGCGGGAATCACCAAGTCAGTATAAGAGGGTTTCCTGTAGATCCCAAACACGTGTTTATTCTCTCGAAAATCGATGGTCAGGTCAAGGAAATTTATTCCCCCATCGACTCCTGGCTCCATGGTGAACTTTAAAGAATTATGCACTGTGTTTAGGAATTGAAAGAATTTTTCTTATTGTCTATTGCTCCCTGTCCAACAGCATAGGATGTCATCGACATATCTGAACCAATATCGAATATTGTCCAAAAGTTTTTCATTAGAATTAAAAATTTTTTCTTCCAATCTATCCATGAAAATTTCGGCCAAAAGTGGGGAGAATGGTGAGCCCATGGCTAATCCTTCCTTTTGCTTGGAATACCCTCCATTGAACAAAAAATAGTTTTGGTCAACACAAAGTTGGAGTAGCTTACATATCTCGGTGTTTATCGAGCACTCTACATTAGCATTGGAAAGGATGTCGTGGGCGTAAGATAATGCCTCTTGTTTCGGGATGGAGGGGAAAAGATTTTGGACATCAAATGAAACTAACTTGGCGTTCGGGGGTAGGGTAACGTTTTGGAGCTGTTCCACTAAGGAAAGCGAATTTTTTATACTGAATTTCGGTTTAAAATCAGAGAGTTGGCGAAAGACTGAATTTAGAGTAAAGGATAATTTATGCGCCGGTGCACTCATACTGGCTACCACAGGTCTGATTGGTACGTCTTGTTTGTGTAGTTTGGGTAAACCGTATAATCTTGGGGGTAGTGGGTTCATGTTAACCAGGTAGAATTTTTCTTTTTCACTGAAAACTTTGACGGATGCAGATATGACATTTTTAACAAGCTTTTGGTATGCTGCAGTGGGGTCTTTCTTCAAAATTTCGAAATTGTTGGAAGAAATGAAGGCTTGGCACTTACTTATGTAATTTTCTTTATCCAGGATAACTATGCTATTTCCGTTATCTGCTCTGATGATGGTCAGTTGCTCCTCTTCTATTTGCGTGGATAGATTCTCGAGTGTGGCTGCGTCTGTCGATGGGCGTTGGAAGTTGCTAGGCGTCTTCTTCATATCGGCCGAGATGATATCAGCCATGAGTTGTTTAGTGCCCAAAATTTCACCGGAAAGGGCCACTTCGCAGTCCGCAGCTAAGTTTTTGTAGGTCTTGGTGGAAATTGGAAGTGCAGGAGCATATTTTAGCCCTTTGTGGAGTAAATTCAATGCAGGATCCGAGAGATTGCATTTGGACAAATTCACTACTCTCGGGGAGAAGGTGTTCTCCATAGTTGTTTGTTAGGACCTATTGCTGGTTGATGAGACACTGTGGTTACCTTTCCTTGAGAGACGGAAAAGTTTTTGGTCGATGACTTTACGTTTCCGTTCGCCGATGTCTTGGGACAGGTTTCTCACTCGTTCTTCGAACACTTGGAATTCAACGTGGTGCAGTTTAAAACACAATTCTATATGTAGTGTATGTAGGTAAAAGCCCAGGGCGTCTCGCTTGGTGTACCACATTTTTAGCTCCTTTTGAACCCACACCTTTTTTGCCGCGGAAACTGCCAATTGGGCTGCTGCAGAGGCGCAAGGGGTTTTGATGTGCACGCTAGCATGGCAACACAGGCAAAGTTATATCTGAAATTGTTCATTAAGTGCCGCAAAGCCTCCCTCAACATATATTTCACCAGTAGGTGTTTGAAATTAGGTGTTACCCCAAAGTTTGTGCACATCAAAACCCCTGTAATGTAATGTAATGTAATAATTTTAGTTATCAAAACTTCCCAGGAATGCGCACCCGTTCATTGTTCTGATTGAAGAGAATTTGTTCACATTCAATAACGACGCATGATATTAATCGTTTGATCTTTCTTATAATTAATCGATGCAGCTGATCCTACGTATCACCAAAAAAAAACGTAGACATCACCTTCTCGGCCGATTTCACCGTCTTCTTTGACGTAAAAAAATGCCTTCAATCCGTTAGGCAAATAATGAACCAAGGGAATGTATGGGTAATTAGCTGTGAAAATGACTCTATTTTATTTTACTATGCATCTAAATTATGATTTTTTTATGCTTCCATTCACCATAACAACTTCGAGAGTTGAAAGCACTATTAAGGGTTCTATGCACTTCCGGAGGAAAATAAGGCTTATTTTTAAGGTTTTTTCCCTTAATCATATATCCTCCGGCCCATTTCTTTTTTTCGCCTGCAGTTTTCACTCAATTACACCACGCTATGCCATCTTCGCCAATCTCCGCTCTTCAACCTTCTTCCAAAACAAACACTCTATTTAGTCCCATCTCTCCTTCCAATTTGATGAATATTGCTAACGGTCAGTTATTTTTCTTGTGAATCTGTTATGGCCAGTGAATTAATAGACAGATGTATCGATTTTTTTATTTTTTTAGAGCTAATATTGTAAGTATACTTCTTGTCAATTCACGAGTTCTTATCATAAGATATGTTTATTCTAATAGTACGAGGGCGATTCGAAAAGTAAGGTATCCTGTTTTTCTTTTCATAAAAAGTCAAACCTATTCTCAACTTAACGTGCATTTTTAGAAAGGTTGAGCATTTAGCTATTTTTCTGCATAGTCGCCTTGACGATCCATCACTTTGTCGTACCTTTTTCCGTCGCGAAGCCAACTGACGACTGCTTCTTGCAATTCCTCGTCTGACTTGAATTTATTGTCCTCCAAGGTGTTTTTTAAGAGCGGGAAACAAGTTGTAGTCACTGGGAGAAACGTCCGGGCGGTAATAAGGGTGGTCGATGATATCCCAGCCGAATTCATTGTATAGGGTGGTCGTTTATTATGACACATGTGGGCGTGAATTGTCATGATGCAAACACACTCCTTTGGTGAGACACCTTGTTGTACCCGAGGACCTCCGACACAATATTCTGCACGGAGAAGTAGCCACTCCCTTCATTAAGGCCTTTCTTTATCTCATGAAGGGTAATTCTCCGGTCATTGCGCACCATCTCGTCAATTGGAGCCACCGTTGTTTCCGGCAAACTCGGCCGCCCCGACCGCTGCTCATCGTGGACGTTTTCCCAGCCATCAAAAAACTCCCTGCACCACTTCCGCACGTTTTCGATGTCCATACACTTCCACTAAATGGCGATGACTTTATATCGGAGAAGCCTAGGCATTACCCTCACTAACGATCTCTCCCGGATGTAACACATACGGGAAATTTGTGGACAAGCTAACAGAAAATTAGAATTTATTAGAAGAGCACTCTATATTAAAAAGTGATGAAAAGATCAAAGATAAATTTCATCTTTCACTGGTTAGGCCTCATTTAGAATATGCTGGTAGTACGATATATGACATCCTCAGGATGTTGAATTGATTGCCGAACTGGATCGCGTGCAGCGTAGAGGAGCTAGATTTGTTTAACGTTGTTATGACAAACTTGATAGTGTATCAAAATTATTAGAGGAGCTAGGCTTGGAATCACTCACGGAGCGAAGGTTAAATTACAATTTAATCTCTTGTATAAATTGGAAGGATGTCTCTTTAACAATGATATGGAAAATGTATTATTACCCCCGTTGTACTACGGTAGGAGAGATAATGTCAGTAAAATTAGAAAGATTAAGTGTAGAACAGATAGATTTAAGATGCCATTTTTTCCACGAACGATAGGAGATCAAAATAACATTGATCGACCGCGGTAGGGTCATGTTCGGGTAAAATTATTCTGGTGTATTCACCCCCTGCCACACACACTGGGGGAGGCTTTCAGGGTATATATAAATAAATGAATTAATACTAAAATTGAAAAATTAGTTCTCATTCATGGCAAAGCAAATTTTTTCAGTACAAATACATAACTGAGCTGATCATTACATATCCATAGTTATTTAATCCATAGTTAGTTAATCCTGCTTACGTCAAAACTAAATCTAATTTTTAGATTGAAGCTCTTGCATAAAGCGGAAGGGTGTCTCTTCAGCAGTGATGTTGAAAATGTATTATTAACCCCATCGTACTACGGTAGGAGAAATCATATCAATGTAGTTAGAGAGATTGAGTGTAGAACAGATAGATTGAAGATGCCATTTTTCCATATCAGAGCTCTAACACTCCCCGCCACAAACCTTCCCAGCGGCTTGCGTAGATGTACATTTTACGTGTACTCAGGGAATAAAAATCTACAATGAGAAACCAGGTGGGTCGGAAAACTGCGTGTACGTGGTGATGAATTCACTAGCTTCCGAATACGAGCGGAATGGTAAGTGACCCCGGGTGTAAAGGCTTTATCGTTGACGTCCCGATCTCTGCTTGGGTGATGTGAGTGCAGCGAACTGCCCATCGGATTAGACCACTGAACTCTGAAACCCCTTGACAGATTATGCCAACACTGATGCCCGTTCTCCCACCACGTTCACGTTGCCCAACAAATAACCTCTGTCCCTCAGTACCCGTATATTACTCCCCCTTTAGGTCCCATCCCCCTTATCTGCCAGCAACAGCGGCGGGCATCCATTTGAAGAAGCGGGATTGTCCTTCAAATGACCTTGAACGCTTCCAACAAATAAAAAGTTCAACCTTTAATCTCCTTTTTTTTCGTTTTATCCAATAATTTATTTTTTTTAAGACACTCGCTAATTCGAACCAAGTCTCAGCATTATTGTCGCACGAAATTGAATCTGATTGAAATATTCACTTAAAATATTATTTCGTTGTCAAAACGTTTAAATAAGTTATTTCATTTCATCTTATGTTTCATTTTTGATTGAAATAACACATTGATCCAGTAAAATCACAAATTTATTTAAAAAAATATCTTTGCAACACCGCCAGCCACAAACATAATCTTTCCGACGATGTTTGTAGGTACAATAAATTTGTTCTGATAATGATGTTCTACTTTTTTGGATGGATGTCGATTTTTGATATCCTATTCGCGTGGATGTGATTGATTAGTTTTGCTAATTTTTGTGACAAAGGTTTAAGTTTCTAACGTCCCATTTTTATGTGTAATGAATTTTACATATTGCATATGAAATTATATCTATAAATGCCCACATTCATTTATTTTATCAAGAAGAAGTGACGTCACGATAAACGAGTACGAGCAAAGTTGCCAGTTCTTTAGACAATAAGAGCGCCACTGAGGTTGAACTAACCCAATATGTAAATATTGTGATATGATTGTTAATTCACAAACTAAATCGATGGATGAATGGTAGTAATGTCTTTTTTTCAATGCATGAGACCCAATGACCCGAGATGTTGCCTGAGACCCAATTAGCCATCTGTGCTTGGCGGATCGTCGAGCTGTGCGTATGGTGTCACTTATAGTAGTTTCTGTTGTCCTTGTTTTTACTATTTGTCGAAAATGGAAACTGAAGAAATCACGGGGGTACGAATCAACATCAAGTTTTTTGGTGAAGTGCCGTTAAAGTTATGAAGAAATTACTAAAATGTAAACAGCTGTTTACGGTGATAATGCCTTGAAAAAAGCATCCGTTTTCAAGTGGATTAAATCGAACCAAAAAATCAAGAAAAACCCTACCGAAATTCAAAGTCATGCTCCTGGTTTTTTTTATGTCGAAGGTGTTGTTCATCATGAATTTCTTCTTGAAGAACTAACAGTAAAAACTTCCTGAATGCTAAATGAGTTCTACCTGTACCTTGCAGTTCTCAAGCGTTAGAGAGATCGCGTGCGTCGTGTGCGACCAAATTTGACTCAAGGCGATGGATGGATCCTTCACCATGACAATGCACCTGCTCATTCAACATTGATTTTTCGCGAGTTTCTGACAAAATATTCAATCGCCATCCTTGATCATCCTCCTTATTCGCCAGATCTCGGCCCCTGCGACTTTTTCCTATTCCCAAAATGCAAAAATATGATGAGGGAACATCATTGGGAAGATGTGGACACAATAAAGCAAGAAACGACGAGAAAACTAAAAAGCCTAAATGCCGAGGACTTTCATGGGTGCTTTAAACAGTGGAAAAGAAGATAAAATAAGTGCATAGCAACGAATGGAGAGTACTATGAAGAGGAAAAAATCGATGTAGACTAAATTTATCAAAATTAAGTTCTTATGGCCTCAGTTCGCGTATTTATTGGACAGGCCTCGTATTCATACGAAATTTTCACTAGATAAACTACTTTTCTCTAAACTGATTCTACTGTATTAGGCCAAGCAATATTGGTTGTTTTCAATCGGAAATATTTCAAAAACCGGCAACGTGAAGGTATGTTTGTAAACATCTGAAACAATTTATAAATAGTTTTACTGCCTTAAAAATATCATCCTTCAACGCGATACATTATTCCTTTAATGCCTGAAATCTCTCGGATGTCAGTCGGGAAATACATATTTTGTTAATAAATAAATGCGCAGCAAAAGTGCACACATTTCCAGAAATAAAAAAATTCGAATCGAGGATAAAAGTTTAATTGCAGAAGTATAATGATCTTAAAACTTAATGCTTTTCTCATTTTAGTTAATATCGGCCTTTTTTCTTTCATTAGAAACTTGTCACGTAGTTTGACAGCTTTTATTTCTTTAGCTTATGAAAAATTTGAATCGCCCGAATACATTGAGATTGGCTTTCAATAATTATGTTTTTCCTCTACAAAAATTATATGCCCTATCCAAAACGTTGGGAAACACAAATTAAAAATTACGTTGATACTACTTCTGTTCCTTCCTGGTTCGTATCAGATATTGCGTCGATTTAAGTGGTAAGACTACAGTAGTAGTAGTTTTTAGGGGAGGCGACCGACAGCTAAGGTCATTTGCGCCATAGGGGATGGACAGGGAAGGATGAAGGGTGGAGAGAAACCCGGCGTCGGCATTAGCCTACTCAAAACGAAAGGCGCCAAGGGGTCCGCAGTTTAACGTCCCATCCGACGGACGGCGTACTCACTCAAAGTGCCCTCCACAAAGCACCTTAAGTGGGGTTTGGGATACCACTGAAAAATATTAGTTGTCTCCAGGATTTGGACCCGGGTCCCCTCGGTGGTAAGCATGTACGTTAGCCACCCCACATTCCGACCCCTGGCAAAATAACACGATACTATATCGTATTGTTATTAGTAGTAGGTAGTCTATCACGTAAATGGATAATTTGTATATGGACATTCACTTAAAATCCTTACACTCGTTTGCCTCGTTTAAAGAGATACAACCTCACACCCTAAATTAAAATAAACCCTTCTTCAATTCTCCCTACTTCCCATTTCTCTTTATTCAGTCCAAATTGTCATTCGTTTTCTTCCTCCTAACTAGGTCTTTTAACGCTCTTCCCCTCTCGTACTGTAGTGTTCAGCATTCCACTGTCAATGCTCTGTATCCACTTTTCCAGCCTCCTTTGGATCTCCCTCAAACATCCCCATCTCTTCTACCCCAAAATTACCTGAAATATTTTCTTTTTTTATCCTTACCGTCTATTTTACCTTTTCTATCCTCCTACAAATGTTGACGAAAAAAAATAGATATGGAATCTTTTTTAATGTCCTTATGTGTGATTTTTCAATTTTTTCATTTCATTCTGTTCTGTACGTATGCATATACTTAATTATACTCAGGAGAATATTATAAAAGAAACAATAGTTATTCTCCGATATTCATTTGCCAACATCGACCGTCGACTTGAATATTAATATTCCGTTGTGTCGACTGTAAAACTGAGCTGTACTCATTAAAATTTGATTGAATAATATCATAAATGAAAATATAATAACTTTGTGATTTCATATGATATCTATTACGATACGACCCGGGTTTAGACGTTCAACGTCATCTTCAGGTGGTATCGAATAAATTTTCTGTGTAATCACAAAGTTATTATTTTTTCATTTCTAATATGAATCATTTCCATAAATTTACTCCTGAAACCTTCAATTGAAAAATATCGACCATATCGAGTGTGTTGAGAATCATTTAAATTTTACAGTATCTACATTATCTACATCTTAGTATTACCCCGCAAGCCGCCGCAAGGATGTGTGGTGGTGGCTACTAGGTCATCGACCTAGATATAAGTACATAGTCGATGTATCGATCAATACCGAAGACATCGTCGATGAAGTCGACTATATCGTCCAATATCTATCGAAAAGTTTACTCCGTGTTCGATGCGGTGGTGAAATTATCGACTTCATCAGTATGAAAACAATTGTCTACAAGATTAACATACCTTACTGAGGTCTGTTCAATAACTTCCCGAACTTATTTAATAGAAGAAATACGCAGAAAAACGCTGCTCCTTCTTGCTTGCTTCCCCTATACTATATATTATGTAAGCTGTTATTAATAATATTTTATAATATAATTATACAATTATATATATTTATATTAAAACTTTATATTTATATAATAAAGTCTATTATTCTTTCAAAAAATTTTAATTTATTTTTTTAGATAATTAATATATAATAGTTATTTTACATTAAATAGGATGTAAAATGTAGACTAGAATAATAAATTACATTATAAATAAGATTTTCTTATATAAATGCATATCCCTACATCTGATATTTTGTCGCACTCCACGGACCCCTCTTCACATAAACGGCCGTTACCAATTCAGGAAGCTTTCGCGGACACATCGCTTCCAAGTGAATCACAGAATAACAAACTGGGGGCGTACTATTCAAAAAGTTCTGGAACAATCTGGACAGACCTCGTACGACACCCGTTTGTCGTTTCAGCGCACCGCCCTAGACACGTGCAACGTCGAATATTGAATGCCCGGATTTTTTCGGCGAGTAATAGCTAGACAAAGGAAGAGAAGAACTAACGGAAATTCAAATCAATACTCTATCATCCTGTTCAGTGCCCATAAATTTATATGAAAAATATGTTTTTATTATAATTTCAAATAAATTTGAGTGCCTCCCGTAGTATGGGAGTTATCGAAAGACAAAAAAATGCTGTTCCACTCGTGTTAATGTTATTTTTTATCTTTCCTGTTTATGAATTTGCACTTGTATAGTACGAAAACTTTTCAATATAATTATTATTTGTAAATTATCACTTCGGGGTCGTGTTTTTATTTCTAGTGCGCCTAAAAAATGAACGAAAAAAGTTAACGGAGAAAATCCTTCTGATTGTTAAATGGAGTACTTTATTTTGAGATTCTAGTTTGATTACTTTTATCAGCTGTGAGATAACAGCCATTTTAAGGAAGGCCCGGAGCTCCTTTTCTTCTCCTCCTGTTAAATATCTCCACCAGTATTTCCTTACGCCCCATTTTCGCCCCGTTTCTACGTCTTCTCACTCCCTCATCGAGCGGCTTATTTGCCAGGACTGTTAACATTTCCCCGACTAAATATCCCCCGCAATCACCCTTCTCTCTCAATAGGGATTCGCATCTTGTCCCTTTTTCATTCTCCGAGAGCAAATCGTCCGTATCCCATCCGCCAACTCCATCTAACCACCCCAACCCCTCCCCCCCCCTCCCTCCTCTCTCCAGCCAGTCCTTTTCCCCCCACCCTCCGCCGTAGTATTCTCATTTCTCCAACACATCCCAACCCCGCAACCCCCTTCGCCCTCACCCTCGTTCTACCCAGAAATCCTCCCTATTCCGCCTCACGACCACCATGCGGGATACTTCCCACACCTTGTCCTACTTCATCCTTCACCCTTCGCTCTTCTCAGAACCCATCACAACTTCCTCGCCTCCTCAATTCCTTTAACGTTTGGACTGCGATAGCAAGACTTCGTCTGTTTTGCGGAGGGAAAACCCTACCTATCCGCCTTCCACGATGTTTCGTTGAAATGAGAGCGCCCCGGACCGTAGAAAGACGAGAGGATATCTAAGATCGTTTTCTTCGTTCGGTTCGACCAACCGTCGCGGAAGAGGAAGTATTTTTACGGTTTTGTTTTAGGATGCCTTTTGTTTGAGGCAATCGGGTAACACGCCCAAAGACGTGTTGAAAATCAGGTGTAGCTGACCAAAGACTATTCCTAAATGATGAAGATGGATTTTATGAAAGAAAACAAGAATCTTACAATTCGAATGAGCATACCATATCAAGCATATATATATATATATATATATATATATATATACATATATATAATGTATATATATAACCATAAACACAGTAATCAACCCAAAGGTCGGTTTAGTAGGTGATGGTAGAGATCACCCAGTACTAAGCCCTGTACGACGTGTGAAAATTCACACATCAGGGTAGGGGGGCCAGTTCCTTTCCCTGTGCCGAGCATGGTTTCCCAGGAAGACCTGGTACCCGAAAAATCACTTTAGCTTGGGTGGAGCTACAGGTGCTCAGAGTGCCTTGCCTGGGAATCGAACCCGGGACCCTCCGGTAAGCAGTCCAACGCTCTACCCACTGGACTACCGCGACCCACATATATATGTTCATTTATGTTATACATATATATGTGGTTCGCGGTAGTCCAGTGGGTAGAGCGTTGGACTATATATATATATATATATATATATATATATATATATATATATATATATATATATATACATACATACATATAAATATATAAAGTACGCTATAATCAGCACGAATCGGCAAGTTTTTAGGATCCAATTAAAAAAATACTGATTAGGATTGAATAGGGTAGTGAGATAGGTCGCTAGTTTCGTTAATATCTCGTACCAAAGGAGTCAAGCATCACACATTTAATACAGAATCTGGCTTGGGAACCTTTAGGTATGCGAAGACTCAGGGCTGATTAAACTTAATACAAAGATAAAAAGCGTGTGGTTTTGCATCCGACATTGGAGATATAATTAGGCCCCCTAATTACATTGGCAGGGTAACAATTGTCACAAAATTAGAGAGTTGGCCGGTCAAACTGATAGATTCATGCATTCGTTTTTCCCGCGCACCTTTCGTGACAGCAATAAACGGGGGGAGAACCTCAAAAAATAATGGGAACGCCCTGTCGAAAATAGTTAATTTCCCATCATTGTCTATGCTTGGTATTGAGTCGTTCATTTTTCATTCATTTATTTCTTAAAAGATCATTATTGGATGAAAAGAACTATTGGTTTCTATTCTCTACGTTATTAAAAAGAGCGTGTTAACTTTTTGAATTAAATATTGGTTTACTGAGCCCAATGTAACTCGTTCAAATATCGGGTGTGGCTTTTGTGCAATTCCAAACTGAATACGAGGCTCGTATGTAACCAATAATATTTGCTTGGCGCTGATATTTCTAGGCTTACCGAATAGTGACACTGATGAATAGAATGCGTACCCTCTGTTACCCTGATTTAGGAATCCTACACATCTGAATGCATAGTTCTTAAATGAGATTTACCCTTTAAACTGCAATGACTAATCTTCCCTTAGGTCTACTGCTGTAAATGATAAGGACGAGAAAACAAGGATTGAAAGGTCATAAAATCATCTAGTTTAAATCCTTATCCCGTCTATTTTCTCGAGTACCAACCTGGACCGGTTTTGGGATCAAATTTTCTTAAAGCCCTCTCGCTTTCTCCATCCATCTTATAAGTGATCCGTGATGATTCATTTCTTAAAGATGACCAAACCCATTTCCTCCCCATCTTAGGATACCGAATCTCTCCGCAGCTACTTTCATTCGCCCTCAGGGGGAGGGGGGGACGTTCCCGTTTCTTCGCCTCCACCTTATCCTGCGGTTTCCAGTGAGCCATTCCATCTGACCACCCAAGACTATCTTACCTAGTCAACGAACCTCTTCCTATCTCTTTTTACCCACTCATCCCATTTCCTCAATCCCGCATACCTCTCCCCTTCGGCCATCCCCCTGCCGCCTGCATTGTTCAAAAAAGGGAGGAATCCTCTCCCCTCGCGGATGGGACTTCTTGAGTTTCTTTGTGTCCATCGTATTTTCTCTCTATTCCATCACTCCCTCACACTATATATATATATATATATATATATATATATATATATATATATATATATATATATATATATATATATATATTTATATATATATATATATATATATATATATATATATATATGCAGGGTTTGTCCGGAAAATAAGTGTACTGAGCTCAGGAAAAAAAATGTATTATACTTTTACATATCTTAAGCTAATATTCCTCAAAATAGGACCCTTGTGAGTCGATACACTTGTTCCAGCGGCGTTCCCATTCCTGGAACGCTCCCGCGAAGGCATCATCGGGAACCTCTCGAAGACACGTCGTCACGGCCTCTTTGACGGCGTCCAAAGTCCCGTATCGCGTTCCTTTCAAACTCCTCTTTATCTTCGGGAACAGAAAGAAGTCCGGTGGTGCCAAGTCCGGGCTGTAGGGCGGGTGCGGCAGCGTTGCCAGCGTTGCGGCAGATTGAGTCTTTGATCATCACTGAGCACTTTCGGCACCAACTTTGCACAAATTTTTCGCATCTGTAATTGCTCCCTAATAATCTCGTGCACTATTGTTTTTGGCACATTACACTGCTCTGCTATCATCCGAACACTAAGACGACGATCAGAGTTCAGTACATCGCGAACTTTTCGCACATTTTCGTCGGTGAGTGTCGTTGATGGGCGTCCAGGCCGTGGTTCGTCGTCGACCTCTTCTCTGCCCTCCACGAACATCTTGTGCCACCGAAAGATCATGTTTCTGGACATGGCTGACTCCCCGTAAGCCTGGTTAATCATACCGACAGTTTCGATAGACGATTTCCCAAGCTTTACCGCAAATTTGATGGAATAACGCTGCTCCAAAAACTTCGGCATCGCGTTCCGTGACGTGGGTCGAGCGTGGAGGTTCGCGTTAACAGAGCTCCTCACTACACCACAGCTCAGAGCCGACTGCCTTTTTCAGCGTCGGTTGCCAACATACCCCCCTCCAATCGCAGCCCGTCAGAGCGGTGCTGGGCGCGTCTGGAGCGGCGGGAAAAAATCAGTACACTTATTTTCCGGACGAACCCTGTATATATATTATATATATTTCTATATATATATATTTAGATATATATTTGTGTGCATGTATATTTAGATATATAAACATACAAATACGAAACCCCGCCATTTGGCGAACAAGTAATATTATCCTGAGTTCGTCCTTTATATGTGTTCCTATCCCTTTTCCTTGTATCTACTTCCAAGTAAATGACAAAAAAATACATACCTGTATATATCTTTCCAAACCATTACCCAGGCAGTCCTTCCTCCCCAGCTCATCCACGCCCAGCCTCCGTGTTTACCTCCTCTTCGACCCTACCTCTTTTCTCATTCATTCATTCCCGTCTAGGTAATCACGGCATATCCCTTTCTCTTTCTTCCTGTAGTCGGGAAAAATGGAGGCCTTCCAACCCCCCCCCCCTTCGTCCCCCTCTCTCCCTTCCCACCCCGTCAGCTCCTCCACCCACTTCGCCTTTTACCTTACGGATATTCGTTTGTTTTGCGTGCGGTTTGTGGCCGACATGCTCATTCACCCTCCCCTTCCCCCAACCAACTTTCCATCCTTTTAAAGGTCCCCCCCCCCTCTCCCACCACCAAGCGTTGTGGAGTTGGTTCCTCCCCCTTCTCATCACCCCGCGGTCCCCAAAAAAAGCAAGGGGACGGAATGGGAGGGAGAATAATGTAGGCGGTGAAGTAATACTCTGAAATTAAAATCATTAATTGGAGCTACCGAGATTTCGCCTTTAGGTCAGTCACAGAGCAGTGGCGGCCAAAAGAATTTTAAGCATTCAATAAATAAATAAATAAATACATTTACTTATTTATGAATTTATTTATTTGTTTATTTATTTATTTATTTATTTATTTATTTATTTATTTATTTATTTATTTATTTATTTATTTATTTATTTATTTATTTATTTATTTATTTATTTATTTATTTATTTATTTATTTATTTATTTATTTATTTATTTATTTATTTATTTATTTATTTATTTATTTATTTATTTATTTATTTATTTATTTATTTATTTATTTATTTATTTATTTATTTATTTATTTATTTATTTATTTATTTATTTATTTATTTATTTTTAATTAATCTCATCCCGAAGCTATAACACTGAATTTATAATTCACTAAAATGTGAATTAAACAAAGGTTATGCGATTTTCTAGAAAGAAAAAGGCTAATCTAAACATTAGAATAGGAGGGCAAAAACTAGAGCAGGTAGAACGGTTTACGTATCTCGGTAGTGTTTTGGACCAACACGGTCAAAGTAGTAAGGACGTAAGGAGAAGAATTGCGCTAGGCAAAGAGGCTTTCACAAGGAGGAGGGAATTGATGACGGGGACGTTGAGTAAGGATATTAAGAAAAGACTCGTCAAAACTTTGACATGGAGCGTAGCTATGTACGGCGCGGAAACGTGGTCATTGAAGCAGGAGGATAGAGGTAGACTCGAGGCTTTTGAAATGTGGGTGTGGAGAAGAATGGAGAAGGTGAAATGGACAGAGAAGAAAACAAACGAGGAAGTACTTGGATGGTGGGCGAAGAGAGGGGTTTGCTGGGAGAAATTATAAGGAGCCAGGGAAAAATGATGCAAAGCATATTGTTTGTCAATGGGACGCTGGGGGGGTGGGGATGTTACGCAAACGAGGAAAGGGCAGGAACAGGATAGGAATGTTGGACGGAATTAAAGGAAGGAAGGAAGTACTCAGAGATGAAGAGGAAATTGTGGTAGAGTAGGGTGTTGGGTTGTGTTTTCTTAGGAGAAACAAAACATTAATTTTGAAGTTGTGTCTCTCGAAAACCGGTATATTACTTAATAATAATAATTATTCTATGCATATACATATGCACTTCGATGATGTTGGAGCTGTAAAAGATTTGGCTATCGTAATATATTACAATATTATAAACAGATAACACGTAAAAGGACACACATTAAAGAAAGTATCAGCTGGCCTGAAGAAGACCTCAGAGTAAACTTTCTCAAATGTGAGTGTCCTCTCACGTGTCCTCTATTAATATTTTTGCATCTTATTGTGACGTCCTAATACATATCTGTATATTTCGATTCCGATTTCCGATTGGCATTAAATAATGGAAAAATAGAAGATACATTTTCATTGCAAAATAAATGACATCTTTTTAGGTATTGGAAACGATGAAATGAGTGTGACCTTAGTACTAACCTCGTATTTTTAAGGGACTGCTACAGTATATTTTATTAATCTATAGTTAAATGGCAACCGTCTATTCCCTGACAGGGTGTGAGGCAGGTTGGGATTCCATATCAGGCTAGCCACATTAAAGGGTTAAAGCGTGATTTTTTGTTGTTCTTGCTAGTGGTTGATTGAGTGTTATTAGCACAATTAGCGGTTGCTGAATTTGTAGTTACTGGGGGACACAGGACGTTGAAATTTCTCTCGCTGGTTTGCAAACCTGTCTCTGCTTAGTGTGACATTAACTTTCGGGTATTCTATAGCAATTCTTTAACATCAGCTGTTTCTGATTACCTCATAAAACAACCTACGTACAACTTTTTCTTGATGTAATCTACGTTTCCAGGTTTAAATTTGTGGAAATCCATTATCGCTGAAATAATAAAAACACACAATGTACCTTTCCACCAATTTTATCAGGTACGACTAGTTTCAACGCATCGGCGTAATCCTCAGGTATGTACATATCTTTTACTTCATTGGTTGTTATTCATCATTTCGCTATAATCTGTTGACCGAAAGAAACGTCGGACGTCAAGGTTTTCTGCGTGTCTGCATACCACAGCGATAATCTCTTTTCTTATATCCTTCCTTTGCTGTTGTTAATTCCTTGAGGAACGTTATTTGGATAAAGACAATTCAGACTTGTGCGCTATATACAACCTCTTGCGAAGGAGTAGAATGCGATCAATCCTGGGAAAGCTTCCATTACCTCCCAAAAAGTTGAATCGGTCTGCAGTCTTTAACACTTAACGTCTTTTCTTTGTCTACCAGTTCTTCCTCGCATTCTCTTCCGCCTTTCCTTCAAACTTTTATTCACGCTCTCCCTCTCTCTCTTCAATTTCCACCGATAGCGAGAACGAATTATCGAGAGCTCAGTTCCATTCCCCCCTCGGGGGATTCAGGGATCTCCCGACGCCGAGTTCCTTTTATTTCATTCACCGCCGCTGCTGCTTTTCCCTCTTCACATTGAGCCGACTTTTCCTTGCCTGTTGGCCCACCCGCGCCTCCTTTCCTTCTGTATTGACGTCTTCATGCGGAAACGGTTCTCTTTCTTCCGCTGTCATTTTCTTTCCCCCATCATTGCTATCATCACACCCTTTTGCGTCATCTGTTTACCGGCTTTGAAGATATTCCCTCCAGATATCTGCATCTACACAATACCCTTCAAGCTACAGGAAGAGCGAGTGTGAGTGGCTGCTAGGGCACCAGCCATTCGCACAAAAGTATTAGTCCAGAAATTCGTTTGAATTATTATATATATATATATATATATATATATATATATATATATATATATATATATATATATTAGCTAATTTACCGGTTAAGGTAGGTTTTGGATGGACACAAATACCAATGGGGTTTCCCCTCCTCATCTCCGAATATTACGTTCCTCCCTTCATTCAATGCAACATCCCTAACCTATTCCTATTCTTTTCTAGTTTGCCTAACATTCTTCCCTCAATCACAGTCTTCAACATTCCACTACCAATCAACATGCTTTTTATCCATTTTTTCCTGCCTACTCATGATTTCTCCCAACATTCCCCACCATACCAGTACTTCTTCATTTGTTTTCTTCTCTGTCCATTTCACCTTCTCCATTCTTCTCCGCACCCACATTTCAAAAGCCTCCAGTCTACGCCTATCCTCCTGCTTCAATGGCCATGTTTCCACGCCGTACATAGCCACGCTCCATATCAAAGTTTTGACGAGTCTTTTCTTAATATCCTTACTCTACCTTTCCAACTCCCTCCTCCTTGTGAAAGAATCTTTGCCTAATGCAATCCTTCACCTTACGCATCACCCTACTGCTTGTGTATCATACGACCTTGTGTTCCCATTTGTGTGCCATACGAACGGTTACATTTCAGGGTAAAACTTAAGGATTTGAACTGTTCTAATGTGCTTAACTCGATCCCCTCTATTTCATATTTTGGGTTTTCATTTCATACCGTTAGTATATGAGTTGGGGAGGAGTATACTTTGAATTAAGAGTATATTTTCATATATTGTTATAAAATCTTGTTGTGAATGTCGATATCGGTTCAAATAGAACTTTCGATTTGATTGGACCTTTATTATAGTATTTAGAACAATGTTTTTATAAGAATCACGACAGGCATATTACTGTAAAATGGCTTCACCTTCTTTCACTCAAAACTCAAGTTTTTTCACTTTTCTTCAATTTTTGTTCAATCGTGTTTATATCTTGTTCCTTCACCCACTCTCAACCTTTTTCCGTCATGAATTGTGTTTTTATAATCATTGTCTTTTATTATAAAATAGTTAAACTTTTGTGGTATGGTTTTTAATGGACACTCATTGAATAGCGATACCATACTTTGCCTTTCCCTACAAAACACTTCGATTCCGAATATGTCTTTGCTCAAATCATTGCGTTCAACATAACTGTCCTATTTCTACCATTACTCCGCTTACCTAACGTATTATCCTCTTCTTCACAGTCCACAACTTCAAAACGCATCCACCTTTCCCGATTCCTACATGAATTTTTCTCAGCAAACCCCTCTCCTACCCCATCGTTCCTGGCACTTCCTCGTTTGTTTTCTTCCTTTCCGTCCATTACACACTTTTATCTTTCACAAAACGTCAAACTCCCAAAAGCCTCCAAATCTAAGCCCAGAGTCTTGCGGGGATCGAGATGGTCCGGGGGCAAACGTACTGCCTTCCCAGCCAGAGGGCGTGGGTTCAAATCCCGGCGGTGTCGAATATTTTTCAGTGGTATCCCAAACCCCACTTAAGATGCTTGGTGGAGGGCACTTTGAGTGAGTCCGCCGTCCGTCGGATGGGACGTTAAGCTGCGAACCCCTTGGCGCCTTTCGTTAAGAGTTAGCTAATGCCGACCCCGGGTTTCTCTCCACCCTTCATCCTTTCCTATCCATCCCCTATGGCGCAAATGACCTTAGCTGTCGGTCGCCTCCCCTAAAAACTACTACTACTGTAGTCTTACCACTTAAATCGACGCAATATCTGATACGAACCAGGATGGAACAGAAGTAGTATCAACGTAATTTTCCACAGTATTAAAATTGAGTGCATGGATATTATTTTAATTTTTAATTTGTGTTTCCCAACGAACAGCGGACCCCTTTGCTAATACCGACGTCGGGTTTCTCTCCACCCTTCATCCTTTCCTGTCCATCCCAAATGACCTCAGTTGTCGGTCGCCTCCCCTTAATACTACTACTACCCAGAGTCTTTGCTTTAAAAATCATATTGCTACGCCGAACAAAACCACACCCCTGAGTCTTCCCTCTGAAAATTTTTACTCAAACGTCTTGGCGGATGAACATCATCCCGAGAAAGAAATAAGCCATCATTAAAACTGCATAATTTCAAGAAATATTTTCGTGAACAATAATTGCATAAAATAAAGCAAAGTGTCAGATGAATACGCAATTAAAAATCATATTTTACATTTTGACTTTGATAAATTTTGCTGTCTATATTAAAAATGGCTATAATATTAATTAGTACGTACATTAGTATCTCTTTAGGGTTGTGATTAATTTACCCCACCTTGCGGCACCAAGAAAATGGTGACAATACACGTCTTTGAAGGTGGACGACAACTCTCTTCTAAACTGGGTAATTTCCAAATCTCATCGAAAATGAAGTACATTCCTTGGAACCTCAATCTACTTTTTGACTGAGTCTTTTGTTTCGCCTTTCTAATTACTTTTTTTGGTGATTCAAGAGAAGGTCTGCTATTAAGATATTTCTTCCCGACCCTCCTCTTCGACTTTTAGCCTTATTTCTCGTTCTTCCCACAACTCGTTTCCCCACAACCGTCTCTCAAATTTCGCCTTCCCTTCCCTTCCTCCTCTTCCTTCTACCCTTGTCTTCCTACCCTTACCCTCCCCATCTAGCCCAACCCCTTTCCCCCCTCAACAATCCTTTCTCTTATCGCGACGTTAGAACGTGATCGAGGCAGGTGGCTGCGAGAAAGACCAGCGCAAAGTGAAGGGGAAGAATCCTTTTTCTCGCACGAATTTTCATCATCCCCCCCTTTCCTCACCACCTCCCTCACCCTGCTCCCTCCGTCTCCAAACCCTTCTTCTCCCCTAACCCCCGGGGGAGTTTAGCCCAACTATTTACTCGCGGGAGGAATACTGCTTCAAAAGATTTAACAAAAAAGGGGGGGTTGGAAAAAGGGAAGATTATTTTATTGTTTTTTTCCTCTCTTCCTTTCCACGAGAGTTTGCCTCCCTCAATGGGGAAGGGAACGAGGGAGTAAGGTAAGGAGTTGCTCTGTGTTCTTCTTTGGTGAGAGAGGGAGAGAGAGAGTACATATATTTGATTTTCACGTCTCTCCGCACGACTCCCGGGCGAGTGTCTGAGAAAGATATGGTGGGCATGGTGACTGTCAAGGTGAGCGCGGGAAAAGTATGCTGGTGAAGCGGTTGTTATTTCTCGAGTCGGGAAACAGGAGTGTGCTCGGCCAACGCAGCGGAGAAGATTGGAGTAAGTGAGTGTATTCCCTTTGGAGAATTGTGTTGCAATGGATTCAGGAAGTCCCTGCACAGTCAAGTCAATGTTCAGGTAAAGTTTTTTTCGATATAGGATGCCTTCGGAACTAATATTGAGACGAAAAAATCCAAGTACTATCTTTAATATCCTGGAAGTAGGCCACGAGTAGGTTTAATGAAAAAACTTTTGGCGAAAATTTCATTTTAACCTATTCCAAAATTTAAAGTATTCTACTTAATTTTAAGCTAGGTTTTTGGGCGGTTCCTATTGACTATTTTTGTCTATGCAACGTGGGTAATTCCTATTTATTTTTTCATTTCTCTGTCACTTCTGTAGATCTTTATTGATGTGTAAAAGAGTTCACTCTATTCATTCCTCTTTATACCACTTTCAAATCATTCTCCTTTTTTTTAAAAAAGTTCTTTTCCACTAGATTTCATTAAATCCTCCATCAACTTTCTTTGCCTTTTTCGGATTTCCCAAAATAATTTCCCTCTTTAGGTCTTCCAATTAAGAACCTCGACGTTTTGTCTTCTTCTCTCTGTATAACGTACCACCATTTCTCTCACCATTTTCCACCAATCACATCTCACAAAAAACCCCAATTTACGCCAATTCCTCTTGCCTCAAACCCCAGGTTTCTCTGGACATGTACCATATTAAAGTTTTTTCTGGTCTTACTTTAACATAAGCGAAAAGAAAGAGGAATTTTCGTGTTTATGCACGATTTTTACCTGGGTAGGTATGTTTATCAGATTTTGTTCAAAGCGTTTCGATATACGCTGAAATCGTTTTATTCTATCGAAATAATTTGACTGTCTATTATTCTTGGTTTAATTTTGAATGCTTGCTACCTCCCCGGTGGAGTAACTCGTTTTTCTACGGGAAGGCTGAATGAATATAATGAAAAAAAATTGATTTTTATAATAATGTTCTCTCATTAAAACCAACACCATAAGCGTAAAAATAGACGAAGTTTCTACGACGAGGGCATTTGAATTTTTATTTTCAGTAGGGGGCCAAGAAAACTAACTAGTTGAAATTCTTTCTTCAGTGTGATTAAGACCAGTAACATTTTTTGTACTAACAAATACTTCATTTATGAACATGTTACTTTGGTAACTACAAGATGAGGAAGGGTAAATGTTGTAAATATTTCGGAAAAATGAAAAGAAAAGTGAGTTTGAGATGATGTTTTCAATTGATATTGGGATTCAATCCGTTAGCAACGGAAATAAAAAAGGGAAATATTATAAATGCCTAGAACAATTTAATTCGATTCTTTCAAATTGAGATTTATTGAAAAAAAATGTAGCAATTTAATTTTTACTAGGTCAATTTAAATATAATTAAAACTATGAATTAATACAAAAGTAAATTTTCGGGGAAAGGGTTGGTTAGGTGGCTCGTGTACTTGGCCGTAGGTCAGGGCTCTCGCATTTCGACGGCGACAGAGCCTATCGTTATCTCCCGATTCCTACTTGAATTCCATGTGGAGAAAATATCCAGTGGAGTGCACAGTCCGTCGGATGAGACGTTTAATAGTGTGACCCCTCGGCACCTTTCGTTAATAGAGTAGGCTGATGTCAGTAATATCGAGTATCTCACCACCTATTCTTCTCCAATTGATTCCCTTAAAACCTTGTTTCTAATTAAAAAAAACCCTCAGGCGCAAAAGCTTAATGTGACCTTTTTATAGATCTCCTTCCTTCAATAACTGCGAAAACTGCAAGAAAAGTTTCAGAAATATTTTTTTCTGCAATTTTTTTTAAAACTTTTCAGTAAAAATTTCAGAAAAAAATTTCAGAAAAAAATTCAGAAAAAGAAATATTTTTGATAATAGAAATCCATTAACAAAAGTTTTATTTTGCTGCTCTCCTTTGATTTGCGCCACACAATGCAACTGATTGCAAAAATTGCGGAAAATTAAGTGATTAAATGACTGAGACACTAAAGTAAATGTTTAAGAGGAAGAGAGAAGTAGTCTTTCTCTTAAGTAGGTAAAAAATAAGGTGAAGGTCTTTATTCGGGCGAAATTGTGAATATAAGATCCCTAAAACCAATTCCATCGCGTTTGCACGCGAAGTAAATGAATGAATGAAATATCCTTTTCCCCTCTCTTTTTTTTCGACGCATTTCCGTTTCACTTCAAAATATCGTAACTTCCGCTTTCGTCACCTCCCCCTATCCTCCCACCACATGCACCGATAAATCAATCGCCATTCAGATGCAGAGCTTTTGCGAAATCGGAAACCGATCAAAGATTTTCTGAAAGGTCTCCTCCCGCACATACGCGCGAGAATTCCGCTTCCTTGCGACCCCGTGACAATTTTTGGGTGGCATTTTTTCGTCTCAAATCCCCCCCGGAGACCCTGGGTCGTATCGACGTCTTCCCTCTGACTTAGCAATAACTTCGTAATCTAGGCGATAAAACACTCTCAAAGATTTGCGCGCCGTCCCAAGCGCCCAGCCACGGTTGTACATCATTTATCGGTTCGGCCGTTCGGACCGTAGATCACTTCAATACATCTCCGATTCTCGTGGGACGCTAATCCTCAATCCTTCCCGCTTTTCGAGCAGCCGCACAACAAATATTAAACCAGGTTTCGGAAAGGAAGAAAGAGTAAATCTCTCCTTGTGCCATCCCCACTCTCCCTCACCCCCTTCCCATTCCCCTGCTCCCTCTCCCTCCCTCCACCTACCTCCGCCTCCTCTCCATCGTCCTCTCCTCCCTCTTTCCCTATATTCATCTGTCTCTCTTTTCTTCTATTACTTCCAAACACACTCTCTCTCTCCGATTCTCCCTCTCTTACGCTCCTACTCTACGCTGCTATCTCTCCCTCCATCTCTTCCTTCACCTCTACCCTAACCAATGCCTACTCATCTCTCTCCATCAGTCACTCCACCTTTCTCTTAACCTCACCCTCCACCTCTTCCTCCACCTCTTCCTACAACCTCTCCCTCCAACTCTCCCTCTACCTTTATCTCCACATTTCCCTCCACATTTCCCTCCACATTTCCCTCCACATCTCCCCTAACCAATGCCTGTTCATCTCCCTCCACCTCTCCTCCACCTTTGCCTCCACCTAAGCCTCCAACTCTCCCTCCACCTATTCCTCCTCATCTCCCTACACCAATCCCTCCATATCTCCCTCTATATTTCCCTCTATTCCTTCCTATCTCTCTCACCGTATACTCCCCCCTCTTTCTCCTCGCACTCCCTTCTCCTCTCTCCCCTTCTCCATTTTCCTTTCTCTTCGTCCTCTCTTTCTCACTCTCCCTCACTCGATCCTCCTCTCCCTTCTCCTCTCCCTCTCCTTCACTTTCATTCTCTCTCTCTCTCCTGCCCTGTCTCTTCCTCTCCCTTTCCCTTCCTCTCTTTAACTCCCTTCCTGTCTCCCTTAATGCCCAGATGGCTGTCCACATATTCATCCCATCAGACAGATCGGAAGTGGGCGGACCGTGGAATCGTTTCTGCTATTTCTTGCCGAGAGTGCAGAGCTAAAATACCAATTATGCATCGTTTTACTGTACAAACAAGCGCGTTTCACATCGTTGGGATTCTAGGCCAAATGTGAAACTTCAATAATAACATGATCAAAGGGAGAGGCGCGATATACGAAATCAACTTGATGATCGGAAATAGGAAAATGCATTATAAATAAAGAGGTATTATTTTCCTAGTGTTCTATTTTTCACCGTGATTTTAAATGGCGCATAAATTCATTCATGGGAATCACAAAAGTGTATTTTTTAAAAAAGCGTTAATAATATTGTCTCATTTAAATGTCTCCTTAAGATACACGCTGCACAATTCCAATTATAAATATACAAAGTTCGTCTCCAAAAGTAATTTAAACGATTTTTCCTGGCATGCGGACGACTAGAAGGGGACGATTCGTAGTCAGTTTCGGTCAGCTTTATTATTTATTTATTTACTCTTTTGCTGTAATTGGATGGTCTCTTTACGGGTGATGCAGGAAACGTTTCATGAACCTCATCGTTCTAAAGTAAGAAAGATCATATCATGATCAATAGAATAAGCTTTTTTAGACAGCAAGGTAAAAAATCACGAAAAAATGAAGATGGAAATAATTAGGGTTAAAAAAATGATTTTAAGGTAAAATATAAGGTATTGATCGTCATAGATGGCCGTAAAACTACCTTTAATTGCTAGAATACCTCGAATGAAGAAGATGTTCATTTCCTCCATCGCATAGTTAAAATTTAACTTGCGACAGCTCTTTGGGGACGAGAACATCGCCAAAAAACCTCTTACTTGCCCTATGGGGATAGAAATCGGGATCAAAGAGTGAAATACGCTTGAAATTTCAATGCTCAAATTGAAATTTAAAAAAACTGATTTTTATGAAACTTCCCCGTCACCAGAAACTTTCTCCAGAACACACGAAAAGGATTAAATCCGGAATTCGATCCCCTCACTTCCCACCTTCACTAAATCATCTGCAGAGGATGGGAAAGGGGCGAGGGGGTTTTCCTTTTTTTCCAAAATCGGTCCATTCCCTTTAAAGACAGTGTCCCTGGTTTAAGATAAGATATCGGAGAAGGATGGTTGCTGGGATATGACTGATACTGTGAGAGGAAGGCGCTATAGGATGTGATTTCTAGGGTTTGCCCTTGCCTTAACCCAATGAGTACTTACATTTTCAAGTTAGTTCGCTCTGATATACTACCTTGATCAAAACGTTCCCGGAATAACCACCGTGTAGCGCTCCCATCGTTCCGATTTGAGTTCTGTTTTTTTTGTTAAATTGGTACATCTGTTGTTGATATTCCCTTTAAATCTTAGTGTCATAACTTGACATTTGCAAAAGTTACGTAGCCAAGAGTACATCTATCTCTGTGTGTGTTGGCGATTTTTTACAATTGCAGAAATGGATTTAAATTTGCAACAACGAACTTGTATTAAATTTTGCGTAAAAAACGGATTTAGTGGCGCACGGACGTTGGAAATGTTGGAAAAGTGTTTCGGCAACGATTCTCTAAAAAAAACGGTCGTTTACCAGTGGCACGAGCGGTTGAGAAGTGGTCGTGAGTCAATCGAAGATGATGAACGCAGTGGCAGACCATCGACATCGAAAGTCGGTGAAAAAATTGATAAAGTAAAAGAAATGTTGGTCAATAACCGCAAATTAACCATCAGAGAAATAGCGGAGGACTTGAACATTGCCTATGGATCCGCCCAAGACATTGTGGTTAATGATTTGGGTTTCCGTCGTGTAGCAGCAAAGTTGGTGCCAAAAGACCTCAATTTCATGCAAAAAAGAGACCGTGTTGACGTCGCAAAAGACATGATTTGCGAGGCTGAATCCGATCCCACATTCATCAAAAGGATCATTACTGGAGACGAGACGTGGGTTTATGAGTACGACACGCAATCCAGACATCAGGCAAGTGAATGGCGTTCACCAAATGAGCCGAGACCAAAAAAACCACGTCGTTTTCAGTCAAAAAAGAAGGCAATGCTGACGGTTTTCATGGATTACAACGGTGTAGTGCATCATGAATTTTTGCCAGAAGGCCAGACAGTAAACAAAGAGTATTATTTGGGCGTTATGAGACGTTTGCGTGAAGCAATTCGCCGAAAGAGACCAGAAATGTGGGCAGAAAACTCGTGGATTTTGCACCATGATAACGCACCGTCGCACAGTGCTATCATTATTCGTAATTTTTTGACGAAAAATGCAACAAATACCATCCAACAGCCACCGAATTCACCTGATTTGGCTCCCTGTGACTTCTTTCTGTTCAATCGAGTTAAAGAACCATTACGGGGAACGCGTTTTAGCAGCCGAGAGGAAGTAATGGAAAAATCGCAGGAAGCACTGATGGACATACCGAAAACCGAATATAAAAAATGTTTCGAGGATTGGATCAAGCGCTGGCATAAGTGTGTTGCAGTCGATGGGGATTACTTTGAAGGGGACAATATAGATTTAGATGAATAAACTTGTATTTTTAATTTTCTGAATAAATTCCGGGAAATTTTTGATCAAGGTAGTATTTTGTAAAAGAAGTTTTGAAGAGCAAAAATGGGGATAACAGGTTATACAATTTTTTGTGAAATTTGTATTATATCTAAAAGTTCAAGTCGAATGTTATTTTTCCGAGATCGTTTTAACATACGTATGTAGATGTGTATATCAATATATATATATATATATATATATAGTTGGACAGCAACAAGCAATATAATAACACATAAAAAGATCACCCACACGCTATTTCTTGATCATTTTGACGGAATTCTGCTCCGTCTTCATCGGAAGAAATAAAATTAATGACTCCATTATTACACCAAAATTATTGGTATCTCGGTCCCTGCTTGCGGTGCTTCATGGAGGGTACTTTCAGTGAGTCCACCATCCGTCGGATGGGACATTAAGCTACGGACCCCTTGGCGCCTTTCGTTCAGAGTAGGCTAACGCTGACACCGGGTTTTTCTCCACTCCTTATCCCTTACCATCCATCCCCTATGGCGCGAATGACCTTAGCTGTCGGTCACCTCCCCTAAAACTACTACTAATAATGTGCCGACAAGTCAGGCAAAACACAATATCACCTGAATAAACTAACTGTTCATGAAGGGATGTTTTAATGTGCATGCTGTAACTAATTTTTTCACCGGCCTGAAAAAGCATTCGTGATGTCATTACGATACATAGGCTGAGTCTGGGAAATTTTTTATCACCATCTAAAATCTGAATATTCACCTAAAAATTAAGTATCACGATTTTCTGGGCAAAAAGATAAAATCAACATACAGGTATTACCCCCTTGAATTCCCTGGTACCCTGAATCTTCTTCACCGACGTACACATGTTGCCTTGCAAGCTAACCCTATGTGGGAGAGTTTCTACACAAGGCATAGTGCACTTGATTAAGTGTTGATTTATTTTTATATTTATTAAGTGACCTACGAGCCACCAACAGGGTGTGGGGCAGGGGGTGATTATGCTCCAGACTACCCTTGACACAGAACACATTTCCCTAGTAGTAGTAGTATTTAAGGGAGGCGACCGACTGCTGAGGTCACCGCCATAGGGGATGGACAGGAAAGGATGAAGGTTGGAGTGAAACCCGGCGTCGGCATTAGCCTACTCTTAACGAAAGGCGCCAAGAGGTCCGCAGCTTAACGTCCCATCCGACGGACGGCGTACTCACTCAAAGTGCCCTCCACACAGCACCTCAAGTAGGGATCGAGATACCTCTGAAAAATATTCAACATCGCCGGTATTTGAACCCGAGCCCTCTGGGTGGGAAGCCGGTGCATTAGCCCCCGCACCATCTCGATCCCCCACATTTCCCTTCCAGCATGGTCGGACAAAGTTATTTTATTCTTATCCCTTATCGTTCGTTGGAAAAATGTCATCTGAAAGAATATCAGTATGCACTTGATATCCAAAA
>NW_027286322.1:0-30234 GCF_022747635.1 Hetaerina americana
ATAAACAAAATAAAACCCAGAATTAATCCTGAAAGAAAAGAAATGAGCATAAAAGATGCTTCAGCCAAAGTGTTAATGTTACTAAAAGAGCCAAAATTTCTAAAAATATTGCGAAAAACAACAATCATCTGTTTTAGAGTGAATGTTTGAGGTGTTTAGAAGGCATTTAATTCATTTTTAGAAAATTTAATTTTTCACATTTTTCCATGAAAAGTGCCAATACCCCCCCTTTGGGTTCTAGGTGAAAATCTCACTCGACACAAATCAAACAAAAATGTTTCCATGGTGTGTATTGTTGTTCATTTTCATCAAATAAACAAAATAAAACCCAGAATTAATCCTGAAAGACAAGAAATGGGCATAAAAGATGCTTCAGCCCAAGTGTTAATGTTACTAAAAAAGCCCAAATTTCTAAAAATATTGCGAAAAACAACAATCTTCTGTTTTAGAGTGAATGTTTGAGGTGTTTAGAAGGCATTTATTTCATTTTTAGAAAATTTAATTTTTCACATTTTTCCATGAAATGTGCCAATACCCCCCCCTTTGGGTTCTAGGTGAAAATCTCACTCGACACAAATCAAACAAAAATGTATCCAAGGTGTGTATTGTTGTTCATTTTCATCAAATAAACAAAATAAAACCCAGAATGTATCCTGAAAAACAATAAATGATCATAAAAGATGCTTCAGCCCAGGTGTTAATGTTACTATTGTAGCCCAAATTTCTAAAAATATTGCGAAAAACAACAATCTTCTGTTTTAGAGTGAATGTTTGAGGTGTTTAGAAGGCATTTATTTCATTTTTAGAAAATTTAATTTTTCACATTTTTCCATGAAAAGTGCCAATACCCACCCCTTTGGGTTCTAGGTGAAAATCTCACTCGACACAAATCAAACAAAAATGTATCCAAGGTGTGTATTGTTGTTCATTTTCATCAAATAAACAAAATAAAACCCAGAATGAATCCTGAAAGACAATAAATTATCATAAAAGATGCTTCAGCCCAGGTGTTAATGTTACTAAAAGAGCCCATATTTCTAAAAATATTGCGAAAAACAACAATCTTCTGTTTTAGAGTGAATGTTTGAGGTGTTTAGAAGGCATTTATTTCATTTTTAGAAAATTTAATTTTTCACATTTTTCCATGAAAAGTGCCAATACCCCCCCTTTGGGTTCTAGGTGAAAATCTCACTCAACACAAATCAAACAAAAATGTATCCAAGCTGTGTATTGTTGTTCATTTTCATCAAATAAACAAAATAAAACCCAGAATGTATCCTGAAAGACAATAAATTATCATAAAAGATGCTTCTGCCCAGGTGTTAATGTTACTAAAAGAGCCCAAATTTCTAAAAATATTGCGAAAAACAACAATCTTCTGTTTTAGAGTGAATGTTTGAGGTGTTTAGAAGGCATTTATTTCATTTTTAGAAAATTTAATTTTTCACATTTTACCATGAAAAGTGCCAAAACCCCCCCCTATGGGTTCTAGGTGAAAATCTCTTAGTCACAAATCAAACAAAAATGTTTCCCTGGTGTGTATTGTTGTTTATTTTCATCAAATAAACAAAATAAAACCCAGAATTAATACTGAAAGACAAGAAATGAGCATAAAAGATGCTTCAGCGCAAGTGTTAATGTTACTAAAAGAGCCCAAATTTCTAAAAATATTGCGAAAAACAACAATCTTCTGTTTAAGAGTGAATGTTTGTGGTGTTTAGAAGGCATTTATTTCATTTTTAGAAAATTTAATTTTTCACATTTTTCCATGAAAAGTGCCAATACCCCCCCTTTGGGTTCTAGGTGAAAATCTCACTCGACACAAATCAAACAAAAATGTATCCAAGGTGTGTATTGCTGTTCATTTTCATCAAAGAAACAAAATAAAACCCAGAATGAATCCTGAAAGACAATAAAAGATCATAAAAGATGCTTCAGCCCAAGTGTTATTGTTACTAAAAGAGCCCAAATTTCTAAAAATATTGCGAAAAACGACAATCTTCTGTTTTAGAGTGAATGTTTGAGGTGTTTAGAAGGTATTTATTTCATCTTTAGAAAATTTAATTTTTCACATTTTTCCATGAAAAGTGCCAATTCCCCCCCCTTTGGGTTCTAGGTGAAAATCTCACTCGACACAAATCTATCAAAAATGTTTCCATGGTGTGTATTGTTGTTCATTTTCATCAAATAAACAAAATAAAACCCAGAATTAATCCTGAAAGACAAGAAATGAGCATAAAAGATGCTTCAGCGCAAGTGTTAATGTTACTAAAAGAGCCCAAATTTCTAAAAATATTGCGAAAAACAACAATCTTCTGTTTAAGAGTGAATGTTTGAGGTGTTTAGAAGGCATTTATTTCATTTTTAGAAAATTTAATTTTTCACATTTTTCCATGAAAAGTGCCAATACCCCCCCCTTTGGGTTCTAGGTGAAAATCTCACTCGACACAAATCAAACAAAAATGTTTCCATGGTGTGTATTGTTGTTCATTTTCATCAAATTAACAAAATAAAACCCAGAATTAATCTTGAAGGACAAGAAATGAGCATAAAAGTTGCCTCAGAGAAAGTGTTAATGTTACTAAAAGAGCCCAAATTTCTAAAAATATTGCGAAAAACAACAATCTTCTGTTTTAGAGTGAATGTTTGAGGTGTTTAGAAGGCATTTATTTCATTTTTAGAAAATTTAATTTTTTACATTTTTCCATGAAAAGTGCCAATACCCCCTTCTTTGGGTTCTAGGTGAAAATCTCACTCGACACATATCAAACATAAATGTTTCCATGGTGTGTATTGTTGTTCATTTTCATCAAATAAACAAAATAAAACCCAGAATTAATCCTGAAAGAAAAGAAATGAGCATAAAAGATGCTTCAGCCCAAGTGTTAATGTTACTAAAAGAGCCCAAATTTCTAAAAATATTGCGAAAAACAACAATCTTCAATTTTAGAGTGAATGTTTGAGGTGTTAAGAAGGTTTTTTTTTCATTTTTAGAAAATTTTATTTTTTACATTTTTCCATGAAAAGTACAAATACCCCCCCCTTTGGGTTCTAGGTGAAAATCCCAATCGACACAAATCAAACAAAAATGTATCCAAGGTGTGTATTGTTGTTCCTTTTCATCAAATAAACAAAATAAAACCCAGAATGAATCCTGAAAGACAATAAAAGATCATAAAAGATGCTTCAGCCGAAGTGTTAATGTTACTAAAAGAGCCCAAATTTCTAAAAATATGGCGAAAAACAACAATCTTCTGTTTTAGAGTGAATGTTTGAGGTGTTTAGAAGGCATTTATTTCATTTTTAGAAAATTTAATTTTTCACATTTTTCCATTAAAAGTGCCAATACCCCCCCTTTGGGTTCTAGGTGAAAATCTCACTCGACACAAATCAAACAAAAATGTATCCAAGGTGTGTATTGCTGTTCATTTTCATCAAAGAAACAAAATAAAACCCAGAATGAATCCTGAAAGACAATAAAAGATCATAAAAGATGCTTCAGCCCAAGTGTTATTGTTACTAAAAGAGCCCAAATTTCTAAAAATATTGCGAAAAAACGACAATCTTCTGTTTTAGAGTGAATGTTTGAGGTGTTTAGAAGGTATTTATTTCATTTTTAGAAAATTTAATTTTTCACATTTTTCCATGAAAAGTGCCAATTCCCCCCCCTTTGGGTTCTAAGTGAAAATCTCACTCGACACAAATCAATCAAAAATGTTTCCATGGTGTGTATTGTTGTTCATTTTCATCAAATAAACAAAATAAAACCCAGAATTAATCCTGAAAGACAAGAAATGAGCATAAAAGATGCTTCAGCGCAAGTGTTAATGTTACTAAAAGAGCCCAAATTTCTAAAAATATTGCGAAAAACAACAATCTTCTGTTTAAGAGTGAATGTTTGAGGTGTTTAGAAGGCATTTATTTCATTTTTAGAAAATTTAATTTCTTACATTTTTCCATGAAAAGTGCCAATACCCCCCCCTTTGGGTTCTAGGTGAAAATCTCACTCGACACAAATCAAACAAAAATGTTTCCATGGTGTGTATTGTTGTTCATTTTCATCAAATTAACAAAATAAAACCCAGAATTAATCTTGAAGGACAAGAAATGAGCATAAGAGTTGCTTCAGAGAAAGTGTTAATGTTACTAAAAGAGCCCAAATTTCTAAAAATATTGCGAAAAACAACAATCTTCTGTTTTAGAGTGAATGTTTGAGGTGTTTAGAAGGCATATATTTCATTTTAAGAAAATTTAATTTTTCACATTTTTCCATGAAAAGTGCCAATACCCCCCCCTTTGGGTTCTAGGTGAAAATCTCACTCGTTACAAATCAGACAAAAATGTATCCAAGGTGTGTATTGTTGTTCCTTTTCATCAAATAAACAAAATAAAACCCAGAATGAATCCTGAAAGACAATAAATCATCATAAAAGATGCTTCAGCTCAGGTGTTAATGTTACTAAAAGAGCCCAAATTTCTAAAAATATTGCGAAAAACAACAATCTTCTGTTTTAGAGTGAATGTTTTAGGTGTTAAGAAGGTTTTTTTTAATTTTTAGAAAATTTTATTTTTCACATTTTTCCATGAAAAGTGCCAATACCCCCCCCTTTGGGTTCTAGGTGAAAATCTCACTCAACACATCAAACAAAAATGTTTCCATGGTGTGTATTTTTGTTCATTTTCATCAAATAAACAAAATAAAACCCAGAATTAATCCTGAAAGAAAAGAAATGAGCATAAAAGATGCTTCAGCCCAAGTGTTAATGTTACTAAAAGAGGCCAAATTTCTAAAAATATTGCGAAAAACAACAATCTTCTGTTTTAGAGTGAATGTTTGAGGTGTTAAGAAGGTTTTTTTTTCATTTTTAGAAAATTTTATTTTTCACATTTTTCCATGAAAAGTGCCAATACCCCCCCCTTGGGTTCTAGGTGAAAATCCCAATCGACACAAATCAAACAAAAATGTATCCAAGGTGTGTATTGTTGTTCATTTTCATCAAATAAACAAAATAAAACCCAGAATGTATCCTGAAAGACAATAAATGATCATAAAAGATGCTTCAGCCCAGGTGTTAATGTTACTTAAAGAGCCCAAATTTCTAAAAATATTGCGAAAAACAACAATCTTCTGTTTTAGAGTGAATGTTTGAGGTGTTTAGAAGGCATTTTTTCATTTTTAGAAAATTTAATTTTTCACATTTTTCCATTAAAAGTGCCAATACCCCCCCTTTGGATTCTAGGTGAAAATCTCACTCGACACAAATCAAACAAAAATGTATCCAAGGTGTGTATTGTTGTTCATTTTCATCAAATAAACAAAATAAAACCCAGAATGAATCCTGAAAGACAATAAAAGATCATAAAAGATGCTTCAGCCCAGGTGTTAATGTTACTAAAAGAGCCCAAAATTCTAAAAATATTGCGAAAAACAACAATCTTCTGTTTTAAAGTGAATGTTTGAGGTGTTTAGAAGGCATTTATTTCATTTTTAGAAAATTTAATTTTTCTCATTTTTCCATGAAAAGTGCCAATACCCCCCCCTTTGGGTTCTAGGTGAAAATCTCACTCGTTACAAATCAAACAAAAATGTATCCAAGGTGTGTATTGTTGTTCCTTTTCATCAAATAAACAAAATAAAACCCAGAATGAATCCTGAAAGACAATAAAAGATCATAAAAGATGCTTCAGCCGAAGTGTTAATGTTACTAAAAGAGCCCAAATTTCTAAAAATATGGCGAAAAACAACAATCTTCTGTTTTAGAGTGAATGTTTGAGGTGTTAAGGTTTTTTTTAATTTTTAGAAAATTTTATTTTTCACATTTTTCCATGAAAAGTGCCAATACCCCCCCTTTGGGTTCTAGGTGAAAATCTCACTCGACACAAATCAATCAAAAATGTTTCCATGGTGTGTATTGTTGTTAATTTTCATCAAATAAACAAAATAAAACCCAGAATTAATCCTGAAAGACAAGAAATGAGCATAAAAGATGCTTCAGCGCAAGTGTTAATGTTACTAAAAGAGCCCAAATTTCTAAAAATATTGCGAAAAACAACAATCTTCTGTTTAAGAGTGAATGTTTGTGGTGTTTAGAAGGCATTTATTTCATTTTTAGAAAATTTAATTTTTCACATTTTTCCATGAAAAGTGCCAATTCCCCCCCTTTGGGTTCTAGGTGAAAATCTCACTCGACACAAATCAAACAAAAATGTATCCAAGGTGTGTATTGCTGTTCATTTTCATCAAAGAAACAAAATAAAACCCAGAATGAATCCTGAAAGACAATAAATTATCATAAAAGATGCTTCTGCCCAGGTGTTAATGTTACTAAAAGAGCCCAAATTTCTAAAAATATTGCGAAAAACAACAATCTTCTGTTTTAGAGTGAATGTTTGAGGTGTTTAGAAGGCATTTATTTCATTTTTAGAAAATTTAATTTTTCACATTTTACCATGAAAAGTGCCAAAACCCCCCCCTATGGGTTCTAGGTGAAAATCTCTTAGTCACAAATCAAACAAAAATGTTTCCCTGGTGTGTATTGTTGTTTATTTTCATCAAATAAACAAAATAAAACCCAGAATTAATACTGAAAGACAAGAAATGAGCATAAAAGATGCTTCAGCGCAAGTGTTAATGTTACTAAAAGAGCCCAAATTTCTAAAAATATTGCGAAAAACAACAATCTTCTGTTTAAGAGTGAATGTTTGTGGTGTTTAGAAGGCATTTATTTCATTTTTAGAAAATTTAATTTTTCACATTTTTCCATGAAAAGTGCCAATACCCCCCCTTTGGGTTCTAGGTGAAAATCTCACTCGACACAAATCAAACAAAAATGTATCCAAGGTGTGTATTGCTGTTCATTTTCATCAAAGAAACAAAATAAAACCCAGAATGAATCCTGAAAGACAATAAAAGATCATAAAAGATGCTTCAGCCCAAGTGTTATTGTTACTAAAAGAGCCCAAATTTCTAAAAATATTGCGAAAAACGACAATCTTCTGTTTTAGAGTGAATGTTTGAGGTGTTTAGAAGGTATTTATTTCATCTTTAGAAAATTTAATTTTTCACATTTTTCCATGAAAAGTGCCAATTCCCCCCCCTTTGGGTTCTAGGTGAAAATCTCACTCGACACAAATCTATCAAAAATGTTTCCATGGTGTGTATTGTTGTTCATTTTCATCAAATAAACAAAATAAAACCCAGAATTAATCCTGAAAGACAAGAAATGAGCATAAAAGATGCTTCAGCGCAAGTGTTAATGTTACTAAAAGAGCCCAAATTTCTAAAAATATTGCGAAAAACAACAATCTTCTGTTTAAGAGTGAATGTTTGAGGTGTTTAGAAGGCATTTATTTCATTTTTAGAAAATTTAATTTTTCACATTTTTCCATGAAAAGTGCCAATACCCCCCCCTTTGGGTTCTAGGTGAAAATCTCACTCGACACAAATCAAACAAAAATGTTTCCATGGTGTGTATTGTTGTTGATTTTCATCAAATTAACAAAATAAAACCCAGAATTAATCTTGAAGGACAAGAAATGAGCATAAAAGTTGCCTCAGAGAAAGTGTTAATGTTACTAAAAGAGCCCAAATTTCTAAAAATATTGCGAAAAACAACAATCTTCTGTTTTAGAGTGAATGTTTGAGGTGTTTAGAAGGCATTTATTTCATTTTTAGAAAATTTAATTTTTTACATTTTTCCATGAAAAGTGCCAATACCCCCTTCTTTGGGTTCTAGGTGAAAATCTCACTCGACACATATCAAACATAAATGTTTCCATGGTGTGTATTGTTGTTCATTTTCATCAAATAAACAAAATAAAACCCAGAATTAATCCTGAAAGAAAAGAAATGAGCATAAAAGATGCTTCAGCCCAAGTGTTAATGTTACTAAAAGAGCCCAAATTTCTAAAAATATTGCGAAAAACAACAATCTTCAATTTTAGAGTGAATGTTTGAGGTGTTAAGAAGGTTTTTTTTTCATTTTTAGAAAATTTTATTTTTTACATTTTTCCATGAAAAGTACAAATACCCCCCCCTTTGGGTTCTAGGTGAAAATCCCAATCGACACAAATCAAACAAAAATGTATCCAAGGTGTGTATTGTTGTTCCTTTTCATCAAATAAACAAAATAAAACCCAGAATGAATCCTGAAAGACAATAAAAGATCATAAAAGATGCTTCAGCCGAAGTGTTAATGTTACTAAAAGAGCCCAAATTTCTAAAAATATGGCGAAAAACAACAATCTTCTGTTTTAGAGTGAATGTTTGAGGTGTTTAGAAGGCATTTATTTCATTTTTAGAAAATTTAATTTTTCACATTTTTCCATTAAAAGTGCCAATACCCCCCCTTTGGGTTCTAGGTGAAAATCTCACTCGACACAAATCAAACAAAAATGTATCCAAGGTGTGTATTGCTGTTCATTTTCATCAAAGAAACAAAATAAAACCCAGAATGAATCCTGAAAGACAATAAAAGATCATAAAAGATGCTTCAGCCCAAGTGTTATTGTTACTAAAAGAGCCCAAATTTCTAAAAATATTGCGAAAAACGACAATCTTCTGTTTTAGAGTGAATGTTTGAGGTGTTTAGAAGGTATTTATTTCATTTTTAGAAAATTTAATTTTTCACATTTTTCCATGAAAAGTGCCAATTCCCCCCCCTTTGGGTTCTAAGTGAAAATCTCACTCGACATAAATCAATCAAAAATGTTTCCATGGTGTGTATTGTTGTTCATTTTCATCAAATAAACAAAATAAAACCCAGAATTAATCCTGAAAGACAAGAAATGAGCATAAAAGATGCTTCAGCGCAAGTGTTAATGTTACTAAAAGAGCCCAAATTTCTAAAAATATTGCGAAAAACAACAATCTTCTGTTTAAGAGTGAATGTTTGAGGTGTTTAGAAGGCATTTATTTCATTTTTAGAAAATTTAATTTCTTACATTTTTCCATGAAAAGTGCCAATACCCCCCCCTTTGGGTTCTAGGTGAAAATCTCACTCGACACAAATCAAACAAAAATGTTTCCATGGTGTGTATTGTTGTTCATTTTCATCAAATTAACAAAATAAAACCCAGAATTAATCTTGAAGGACAAGAAATGAGCATAAGAGTTGCTTCAGAGAAAGTGTTAATGTTACTAAAAGAGCCCAAATTTCTAAAAATATTGCGAAAAACAACAATCTTCTGTTTTAGAGTGAATGTTTGAGGTGTTTAGAAGGCATATATTTCATTTTAAGAAAATTTAATTTTTCACATTTTTCCATGAAAAGTGCCAATACCCCCCCCTTTGGGTTCTAGGTGAAAATCTCACTCGTTACAAATCAGACAAAAATGTATCCAAGGTGTGTATTGTTGTTCATTTTCATCAAATAAACAAAATAAAACCCAGAATTAATCCTGAAAGAAAAGAAATGAGCATAAAAGATGCTTCAGCCCAAGTGTTAATGTTACTAAAAGAGCCCAAATTTCTAAAAATATTGCGAAAAACAACAATCTTCAATTTTAGAGTGAATGTTTGAGGTGTTAAGAAGGTTTTTTTTTCATTTTTAGAAAATTTTATTTTTTACATTTTTCCATGAAAAGTACAAATACCCCCCCCTTTGGGTTCTAGGTGAAAATCCCAATCGACACAAATCAAACAAAAATGTATCCAAGGTGTGTATTGTTGTTCCTTTTCATCAAATAAACAAAATAAAACCCAGAATGAATCCTGAAAGACAATAAAAGATCATAAAAGATGCTTCAGCCGAAGTGTTAATGTTACTAAAAGAGCCCAAATTTCTAAAAATATGGCGAAAAACAACAATCTTCTGTTTTAGAGTGAATGTTTGAGGTGTTTAGAAGGCATTTATTTCATTTTTAGAAAATTTAATTTTTCACATTTTTCCATTAAAAGTGCCAATACCCCCCCTTTGGGTTCTAGGTGAAAATCTCACTCGACACAAATCAAACAAAAATGTATCCAAGGTGTGTATTGCTGTTCATTTTCATCAAAGAAACAAAATAAAACCCAGAATGAATCCTGAAAGACAATAAAAGATCATAAAAGATGCTTCAGCCCAAGTGTTATTGTTACTAAAAGAGCCCAAATTTCTAAAAATATTGCGAAAAACGACAATCTTCTGTTTTAGAGTGAATGTTTGAGGTGTTTAGAAGGTATTTATTTCATTTTTAGAAAATTTAATTTTTCACATTTTTCCATGAAAAGTGCCAATTCCCCCCCCTTTGGGTTCTAAGTGAAAATCTCACTCGACACAAATCAATCAAAAATGTTTCCATGGTGTGTATTGTTGTTCATTTTCATCAAATAAACAAAATAAAACCCAGAATTAATCCTGAAAGAAAAGAAATGAGCATAAAAGATGCTTCAGCCCAAGTGTTAATGTTACTAAAAGAGCCCAAATTTCTAAAAATATTGCGAAAAACAACAATCTTCAATTTTAGAGTGAATGTTTGAGGTGTTAAGAAGGTTTTTTTTTCATTTTTAGAAAATTTTATTTTTTACATTTTTCCATGAAAAGTACAAATACCCCCCCCTTTGGGTTCTAGGTGAAAATCCCAATCGACACAAATCAAACAAAAATGTATCCAAGGTGTGTATTGTTGTTCCTTTTCATCAAATAAACAAAATAAAACCCAGAATGAATCCTGAAAGACAATAAAAGATCATAAAAGATGCTTCAGCCGAAGTGTTAATGTTACTAAAAGAGCCCAAATTTCTAAAAATATGGCGAAAAACAACAATCTTCTGTTTTAGAGTGAATGTTTGAGGTGTTTAGAAGGCATTTATTTCATTTTTAGAAAATTTAATTTTTCACATTTTTCCATTAAAAGTGCCAATACCCCCCCTTTGGGTTCTAGGTGAAAATCTCACTCGACACAAATCAAACAAAAATGTATCCAAGGTGTGTATTGCTGTTCATTTTCATCAAAGAAACAAAATAAAACCCAGAATGAATCCTGAAAGACAATAAAAGATCATAAAAGATGCTTCAGCCCAAGTGTTATTGTTACTAAAAGAGCCCAAATTTCTAAAAATATTGCGAAAAACGACAATCTTCTGTTTTAGAGTGAATGTTTGAGGTGTTTAGAAGGTATTTATTTCATTTTTAGAAAATTTAATTTTTCACATTTTTCCATGAAAAGTGCCAATTCCCCCCCCTTTGGGTTCTAAGTGAAAATCTCACTCGACATAAATCAATCAAAAATGTTTCCATGGTGTGTATTGTTGTTCATTTTCATCAAATAAACAAAATAAAACCCAGAATTAATCCTGAAAGACAAGAAATGAGCATAAAAGATGCTTCAGCGCAAGTGTTAATGTTACTAAAAGAGCCCAAATTTCTAAAAATATTGCGAAAAACAACAATCTTCTGTTTAAGAGTGAATGTTTGAGGTGTTTAGAAGGCATTTATTTCATTTTTAGAAAATTTAATTTCTTACATTTTTCCATGAAAAGTGCCAATACCCCCCCCTTTGGGTTCTAGGTGAAAATCTCACTCGACACAAATCAAACAAAAATGTTTCCATGGTGTGTATTGTTGTTCATTTTCATCAAATTAACAAAATAAAACCCAGAATTAATCTTGAAGGACAAGAAATGAGCATAAGAGTTGCTTCAGAGAAAGTGTTAATGTTACTAAAAGAGCCCAAATTTCTAAAAATATTGCGAAAAACAACAATCTTCTGTTTTAGAGTGAATGTTTGAGGTGTTTAGAAGGCATATATTTCATTTTAAGAAAATTTAATTTTTCACATTTTTCCATGAAAAGTGCCAATACCCCCCCCTTTGGGTTCTAGGTGAAAATCTCACTCGTTACAAATCAGACAAAAATGTATCCAAGGTGTGTATTGTTGTTCATTTTCATCAAATAAACAAAATAAAACCCAGAATTAATCCTGAAAGAAAAGAAATGAGCATAAAAGATGCTTCAGCCCAAGTGTTAATGTTACTAAAAGAGCCCAAATTTCTAAAAATATTGCGAAAAACAACAATCTTCAATTTTAGAGTGAATGTTTGAGGTGTTAAGAAGGTTTTTTTTTCATTTTTAGAAAATTTTATTTTTTACATTTTTCCATGAAAAGTACAAATACCCCCCCCTTTGGGTTCTAGGTGAAAATCCCAATCGACACAAATCAAACAAAAATGTATCCAAGGTGTGTATTGTTGTTCCTTTTCATCAAATAAACAAAATAAAACCCAGAATGAATCCTGAAAGACAATAAAAGATCATAAAAGATGCTTCAGCCGAAGTGTTAATGTTACTAAAAGAGCCCAAATTTCTAAAAATATGGCGAAAAACAACAATCTTCTGTTTTAGAGTGAATGTTTGAGGTGTTTAGAAGGCATTTATTTCATTTTTAGAAAATTTAATTTTTCACATTTTTCCATTAAAAGTGCCAATACCCCCCCTTTGGGTTCTAGGTGAAAATCTCACTCGACACAAATCAAACAAAAATGTATCCAAGGTGTGTATTGCTGTTCATTTTCATCAAAGAAACAAAATAAAACCCAGAATGAATCCTGAAAGACAATAAAAGATCATAAAAGATGCTTCAGCCCAAGTGTTATTGTTACTAAAAGAGCCCAAATTTCTAAAAATATTGCGAAAAACGACAATCTTCTGTTTTAGAGTGAATGTTTGAGGTGTTTAGAAGGTATTTATTTCATTTTTAGAAAATTTAATTTTTCACATTTTTCCATGAAAAGTGCCAATTCCCCCCCCTTTGGGTTCTAAGTGAAAATCTCACTCGACACAAATCAATCAAAAATGTTTCCATGGTGTGTATTGTTGTTCATTTTCATCAAATAAACAAAATAAAACCCAGAATTAATCCTGAAAGACAAGAAATGAGCATAAAAGATGCTTCAGCGCAAGTGTTAATGTTACTAAAAGAGCCCAAATTTCTAAAAATATTGCGAAAAACAACAATCTTCTGTTTAAGAGTGAATGTTTGAGGTGTTTAGAAGGCATTTATTTCATTTTTAGAAAATTTAATTTCTTACATTTTTCCATGAAAAGTGCCAATACCCCCCCCTTTGGGTTCTAGGTGAAAATCTCACTCGACACAAATCAAACAAAAATGTTTCCATGGTGTGTATTGTTGTTCATTTTCATCAAATTAACAAAATAAAACCCAGAATTAATCTTGAAGGACAAGAAATGAGCATAAGAGTTGCTTCAGAGAAAGTGTTAATGTTACTAAAAGAGCCCAAATTTCTAAAAATATTGCGAAAAACAACAATCTTCTGTTTTAGAGTGAATGTTTGAGGTGTTTAGAAGGCATATATTTCATTTTAAGAAAATTTAATTTTTCACATTTTTCCATGAAAAGTGCCAATACCCCCCCCTTTGGGTTCTAGGTGAAAATCTCACTCGTTACAAATCAGACAAAAATGTATCCAAGGTGTGTATTGTTGTTCCTTTTCATCAAATAAACAAAATAAAACCCAGAATGAATCCTGAAAGACAATAAATCATCATAAAAGATGCTTCAGCTCAGGTGTTAATGTTACTAAAAGAGCCCAAATTTCTAAAAATATTGCGAAAAACAACAATCTTCTGTTTTAGAGTGAATGTTTTAGGTGTTAAGAAGGTTTTTTTTAATTTTTAGAAAATTTTATTTTTCACATTTTTCCATGAAAAGTGCCAATACCCCCCCCTTTGGGTTCTAGGTGAAAATCTCACTCAACACATCAAACAAAAATGTTTCCATGGTGTGTATTTTTGTTCATTTTCATCAAATAAACAAAATAAAACCCAGAATTAATCCTGAAAGAAAAGAAATGAGCATAAAAGATGCTTCAGCCCAAGTGTTAATGTTACTAAAAGAGGCCAAATTTCTAAAAATATTGCGAAAAACAACAATCTTCTGTTTTAGAGTGAATGTTTGAGGTGTTAAGAAGGTTTTTTTTCATTTTTAGAAAATTTTATTTTTCACATTTTTCCATGAAAAGTGCCAATACCCCCCCCTTTGGGTTCTAGGTGAAAATCCCAATCGACACAAATCAAACAAAAATGTATCCAAGGTGTGTATTGTTGTTCATTTTCATCAAATAAACAAAATAAAACCCAGAATGTATCCTGAAAGACAATAAATGATCATAAAAGATGCTTCAGCCCAGGTGTTAATGTTACTTAAAGAGCCCAAATTTCTAAAAATATTGCGAAAAACAACAATCTTCTGTTTTAGAGTGAATGTTTGAGGTGTTTAGAAGGCATTTTTTCATTTTTAGAAAATTTAATTTTTCACATTTTTCCATTAAAAGTGCCAATACCCCCCCTTTGGATTCTAGGTGAAAATCTCACTCGACACAAATCAAACAAAAATGTATCCAAGGTGTGTATTGTTGTTCATTTTCATCAAATAAACAAAATAAAACCCAGAATGAATCCTGAAAGACAATAAAAGATCATAAAAGATGCTTCAGCCCAGGTGTTAATGTTACTAAAAGAGCCCAAAATTCTAAAAATATTGCGAAAAACAACAATCTTCTGTTTTAAAGTGAATGTTTGAGGTGTTTAGAAGGCATTTATTTCATTTTTAGAAAATTTAATTTTTCTCATTTTTCCATGAAAAGTGCCAATACCCCCCCCTTTGGGTTCTAGGTGAAAATCTCACTCGTTACAAATCAAACAAAAATGTATCCAAGGTGTGTATTGTTGTTCCTTTTCATCAAATAAACAAAATAAAACCCAGAATGAATCCTGAAAGACAATAAAAGATCATAAAAGATGCTTCAGCCGAAGTGTTAATGTTACTAAAAGAGCCCAAATTTCTAAAAATATGGCGAAAAACAACAATCTTCTGTTTTAGAGTGAATGTTTGAGGTGTTAAGGTTTTTTTTAATTTTTAGAAAATTTTATTTTTCACATTTTTCCATGAAAAGTGCCAATACCCCCCCTTTGGGTTCTAGGTGAAAATCTCACTCGACACAAATCAATCAAAAATGTTTCCATGGTGTGTATTGTTGTTAATTTTCATCAAATAAACAAAATAAAACCCAGAATTAATCCTGAAAGACAAGAAATGAGCATAAAAGATGCTTCAGCGCAAGTGTTAATGTTACTAAAAGAGCCCAAATTTCTAAAAATATTGCGAAAAACAACAATCTTCTGTTTAAGAGTGAATGTTTGTGGTGTTTAGAAGGCATTTATTTCATTTTTAGAAAATTTAATTTTTCACATTTTTCCATGAAAAGTGCCAATTCCCCCCCTTTGGGTTCTAGGTGAAAATCTCACTCGACACAAATCAAACAAAAATGTATCCAAGGTGTGTATTGCTGTTCATTTTCATCAAAGAAACAAAATAAAACCCAGAATGAATCCTGAAAGACAATAAAAGATCATAAAAGATGCTTCAGCCCAAGTGTTATTATTACTAAAAGAGCCCAAATTTCTAAAAATATTGCGAAAAACGACAATCTTCTGTTTTAGAGTGAATGTTTGAGGAGTTTAGAAGGTATTTATTTCATCTTTAGAAAATTTAATTTTTCACATTTTTCCATGAAAAGTGCCAATTCCCCCCCCTTTGGGTTCTAGGTGAAAATCTCACTCGACACAAATCTATCAAAAATGTTTCCATGGTGTGTATTGTTGTTCATTTTCATCAAATAAACAAAATAAAACCCAGAATTAATCCTGAAAGACAAGAAATGAGCATAAAAGATGCTTCACCGCAAGTGTTAATGTTACTAAAAGAGCCCAAATTTCTAAAAATATTGCGAAAAACAACAATCTTCTGTTTAAGAGTGAATGTTTGAGGTGTTTAGAAGGCATTTATTTCATTTTTAGAAAATTTAATTTTTCACATTTTTCCATGAAAAGTGCCAATACCCCCCCCTTTGGGTTCTAGGTGAAAATCTCACTCGACACAAATCAAACAAAAATGTTTCCATGGCGTGTATTGTTGTTCATTTTCATCAAATTAACAAAATAAAACCCAGAATTAATCTTGAAGGACAAGAAATGAGCAAAAAGTTGCTTCAGAGAAAGTGTTAATGTTACTAAAAGAGCCCAAATTTCTAAAAATATTGCGAAAAAGAACAATCTTCTGTTTTAGAGTGAATGTTTGAGGTGTTTAGAAGGCATTTATTTCATTTTTAGAAAATTTAATTTTTTACATTTTTCCATGAAAAGTGCCAATACCCCCTTCTTTGGGTTCTAGGTGAAAATCTCACTCGACACATATCAAACAAAAATGTTTAATGGTGTGTATTGTTGTTCATTTTCATCAAATAAACAAAATAAAACCCAGAATTAATCCTGAAAGAAAAGAAATGAGCATAAAAGATGCTTCAGCCCAAGTGTTAATGTTACTAAAAGAGCCCAAATTTCTAAAAATATTGCGAAAAACAACAATCTTCTGTTTTAGAGTGAATGGTTGAGATGTTAAGAAGGTTTTTTTTCATTTTTAGAAAATTTTATTTTTCACATTTTTTCATGAAAAGTACCCCCCCTTTGGGTTCTAGGTGAAAATCCCAATCGACACAAATCAAACAAAAATGTATCCAAGGTGTGTATTGTTGTTCCTTTTCATCAAATAAACAAAATAAAACCCAGAATGAATCCTGAAAGACAATAAAAGATCATAAAAGATGCTTCAGCCGAAGTGTTAATGTTACTAAAAGAGCCCAAATTTCTAAAAATATGGCGAAAAACAACAATCTTCTGTTTTAGAGTGAATGTTTGAGGTGTTAAGGTTTTTTTAATTTTTAGAAAATTTTATTTTTCACATTTTTCTATGAAAAGTGCCAATACCCCCCCTTTGGGTTCTAGGTGAAAATCTCACTGGACACAAATCAAACAAAAATGTATCCAAGGTGTGTATTGTTGTTCATTTTCATCAAATAAACAAAATAAAACCCAGAATGAATCCTGAAAGTCAATAAAAGATCATAAAAGATGCTTCAGCCGAAGTGTTAATGTTACTAAAAGAGCCAAAATTTCTAAAAATATTGCGAAAAACAACAATCTTCTGTTTTAGAGTGAATGTTTGAGGTGTTTAAAAGGTATTTATTTCATTTTAAGAAAATTTAATTTTTCACATTTTTCCATAAAAAGTGCCAATACCCCCCCCTTTGGGATCTAGGTGAAAATCTCACTCGACACAAATCAATCAAAAATGTTTCCATGGTGTGTATTGTTGTTAATTTTCATCAAATAAACAAAATAAAACCCAGAATTAATCCTGAAAGACAAGAAATGAGCATAAAAGATGCTTCAGCGCAAGTGTTAATGTTACTAAAAGAGCCCAAATTTCTAAAAATATTGCGAAAAACAACAATCTTCAGTTTTAGAGTGAATGTTTGAGGTGTTTAGAAGGCATTTATTTCATTTTTAGAAAATTTAATTTTTCACATTTTTCCATGAAAAGTGCCAATACCCCCCCTTTGGGTTCTAGGTGAAAATCTCACTCGACACAAATCAAACAAAAATGTATTCAAGGTGTGTATTGCTGTTCATTTTCATCAAAGAAAAAAATTAAAACCCAGAATGAATCCTGAAAGACAATAAAAGATCATAAAAGATGCTTCAGCCCAAGTGTTATTGTTACTAAAAGAGCCCAAATTTCTAAAAATATTGCGAAAAACGACAATCTTCTGTTTTAGAGTGAATGTTTGAGGTGTTTAGAAGGTATTTATTTCATTTTTAGAAAATTTAATTTTTCTCATTTTTCCATGAAAAGTGCCAATTCCCCCCCCTTTGGGTTCTAGGTGAAAATCTCACTCGACACAAATCAATCAAAAATGTTTCCATGGTGTGTATTGTTGTTCATTTTCATCAAATAAACAAAATAAAACCCAGAATTAATCCTGAAAGACAAGAAATGAGCATAAAAGATGCTTCAGCGCAAGTGTTAATGTTACTAAAAGAGCCCAAATTTCTAAAAATATTGCGAAAAACAACAATCTTCTGTTTAAGAGTGAATGTTCGAGGTGTTTAGAAGGCATTTATTTCATTTTTAGAAAATTTAATTTCTTACATTTTTCCATGAAAAGTGCCAATACCCCCCCCTTTGGGTTCTAGGTGAAAATCTCACTCGACACAAATCAAACAAAAATGTTTCCATGGTGTGTATTGTTGTTCATTTTCATCAAATTAACAAAATAAAACCCAGAATTAATCTTGAAGGACAAGAAATGAGCATAAAAGTTGCTTCAGCTCAGGTGTTAATGTTACTAAAAGAGCCCAAATTTCTAAAAATATTGCGAAAAACAACAATCTTCTGTTTTAGAGTGAATGTTTGAGGTGTTAAGAAGGTTTTTTTTAAATTTTAGAAAATTTTATTTTTCACATTTTTCCATGAAAAGTGCCAATACCCCCGCCTTTGGGTTCTAGGTGAATCTCCCAATCGACACAAATCAAACAAAAATGTATCCAAGGTGTGTATTGTTGTTCATTTTCATCAAATAAACAAAATAAAACCCAGAATGTATCCTGAAAGACAATAAATTATCATAAAAGAAGCTTCTGCCCAGGTGTTAATGTTACTAAAAGAGCCCAAATTTCTAGAAATATTGCGAAAAACAACAATCTTCTGTTTTAGAGTGAATGTTTGAGGTGTTTAGAAGGTATTTATTTCATTTTAAGAAAATTTAATTTTTCACATTTTTCCATAAAAAGTGCCAATACCCCCCCCTTTGGGATCTAGGTGAAAATCTCACTCGACACAAATCAATCAAAAATGTTTCCATGGTATGTATTGTTGTTAATTTTCATCAAATAAACAAAATAAAACCCAGAATTAATCCTGAAAGACAAGAAATGAGCATAAAAGATGCTTCAGCGCAAGTGTTAATGTTACTAAAAGAGCCCAAATTTCTAAAAATATTGCGAAAAACAACAATCTTCTGTTTTAGAGTGAATGTTTGAGGTGTTTAGAAGGCATTTATTTCATTTTTAGAAAATTTAATTTTTCACATTTTTCCATGAAAAGTGCCAATACCCCCCCTTTGGGTTCTAGGTGAAAATCTCACTCGACACAAATCAAACAAAAATGTATTCAAGGTGTGTATTGCTGTTCATTTTCATCAAAGAAAAAAATTAAAACCCAGAATGAATCCTGAAAGACAATAAAAGATCATAAAAGATGCTTCAGCCCAAGTGTTATTGTTACTAAAAGAGCCCAAATTTCTAAAAATATTGCGAAAAACGACAATCTTCTGTTTTAGAGTGAATGTTTGAGGTGTTTAGAAGGTATTTATTTCATTTTTAGAAAATTTAATTTTTCACATTTTTCCATGAAAAGTGCCAATTCCCCCCCCTTTGGGTTCTAGGTGAAAATCTCACTCGACACAAATCAATCAAAAATGTTTCCATGGTGTGTATTGTTGTTAATTTTCATCAAATAAACAAAATAAAACTCAGAATTAATCCAGAAAGACAAGAAATGAGCATAAAAGATGCTTCAGCGCAAGTGTTAATGTTACTAAAAGAGCCCAAATTTCTAAAAATATTGCGAAAAACAACAATCTTCTGTTTTAGAGTGAATGTTTGAGGTGTTTAGAAGGCATTTATTTCATTTTTAGAAAATTTAATTTTTCACATTTTTCCATGAAAAGTGCCAATACCCCCCCTTTGGGTTCTAGGTGAAAATCTCACTCGACACAAATCAAAAAAAAATGTATTCAAGGTGTGTATTGCTGTTCATTTTCATCAAAGAAAAAAATTAAAACCCAGAATGAATCCTGAAAGACAATAAAAGATCATAAAAGATGCTTCAGCCCAAGTGTTATTGTTACTAAAAGAGCCCAAATTTCTAAAAATATTGCGAAAAACGACAATCTTCTGTTTTAGAGTGAATGTTTGAGGTGTTAAGAAGGTTTTTTTTAAATTTTAGAAAATTTTATTTTTCACATTTTTCCATGAAAAGTGCCAATACCCCCCCCTTTGGGTTCTAGGTGAATCTCCCAATCGACACAAATCAAACAAAAATGTATCCAAGGTGTGTATTGTTGTTCATTTTCATCAAATAAACAAAATAAAACCCAGAATGTATCCTGAAAGACAATAAATGATCATAAAAGATGCTTCAGCCCAGGTGTTAATGTTACTAAAAGAGCCCAAATTTCTAAAAATATGGCGAAAAACAACAATCTTCTGTTTCAGAGTGAATGTTTGAGGCGTTTAGAAGGCATTTATTTCATTTTTAGAAAATTTAATTTTTCACATTTTTCCATGAAAAGTGCCAATACCCCCCCTTTGGGTTCTAGGTGAAAATCTCACTCAACACAAATCAAACAAAAATGTATCCAAGGTGTGTATTGTTGTTCATTTTCATCAAATAAACAAAATAAAACCCAGAATGTATCCTGAAAGACAATTAATTATTATAAAAGAAGCTTCTGCCCAGGTGTTAATGTTACTAAAAGAGCCCAAATTTCTAAAAATATTGCGAAAAACAACAATCTTCTGTTTTAGAGTGAATGTTTGAGGTGTGTAGAAGGCATTTATTTCATTTTTAGAAAATTTAATTTTTCACATTTTTCCATGAAAAGTGCCAATACCCCCCCTTTGGGTTCTAGGTGAAAATCTCACTCAACACAAATCAAACAAAAATGTATCCAAGGTGTGTATTGTTGTTCATTTTCATCAAATAAACAAAATAAAACCCAGAATGTATCCTGAAAGACAATAAATTATCATAAAAGATGCTTCTGCCCAGGTGTTAATGTTACTAAAAGAGCCCAAATTTCTAAAAATATTGCGAAAAACAACAATCTTCTGTTTTAGAGTGAATGTTTGAGGTGTTTAGAAGGCATTTATTTCATTTTTAGAAAATTTAATTTTTCACATTTTTCCATGAAAAGTGCCAATACCCCCCCTTTGGGTTCTAGGTGAAAATCTCACTCGTTACAAATCAAACAAAAATGTATCCAAGGTGTGTATTGTTGTTCCTTTTCATCAAATAAACAAAATAAAACCCAGAATGAATCCTGAAAGACAATAAAAGATCATAAAAGATGCTTCAGCCGAAGTGTTAATGTTACTAAAAGAGCCCAAATTTCTAAAAATATGGCGAAAAACAACAATCTACTGTTTTAGAGTGAATGTTTGAGGTGTAAAGGTTTTTTATAATTTTTAGAAAATTTTATTTTTCACATTTTTCCATGAAAAGTGCCAATACCCCCCCTTTGGGTTCTAGGTGAAAATCTCACTCGACACAAATCAATCAAAAATGTTTCCATGGTGTGTATTGTTGTTAATTTTCATCAAATAAACAAAATAAAACCCAGAATTAATCCTGAAAGACAATAAAAGATCATAAAAGATGCTTCAGCGCAAGTGTTATTGTTACTAAAAGAGCCCAAATTTCTAAAAATATTGCGAAAAACGACAATCTTCATTTTTAGAGTGAATGTTTGAGGTGTTTAGAAGGTATTTATTTCATTTTTAGAAAATTTAATTTTTCACATTTTTCCATGAAAAGTGCCAATTCCCCCCCCTTTGGGTTCTAGGTGAAAATCTCACTCGACACAAATCAATCAAAAATGTTTCCATGGTGTGTATTGTTGTTCATTTTCATCAAATAAACAAAATAAAAACCAGAATGTATCCTGAAAGACAATAAATTATCATAAAAGATGCTTCTGCCCAGGTGATAATGTTACTAAAAGAGCCCATATTTCTAAAAATATTGCGAAAACAACAATCTTCTTCTTTAGAGTGAATGTTTGAGGTGTTTAGAAGGCATTTATTTCATTTTTAGAAAATTTAATTTTTCACATTTTTCCATGAAAAGTGCCAATACCCCCCCTTTGGGTTCTAGGTGAAAATCTCACTCGTTACAAATCAAACAAAAATGTATCCAAGGTGTGTATTGTTGTTCCTTTTCATCAAATAAACAAAATGAAACCCAGAATGAATCCTGAAAGACAATAAAAGATCATAAAAGATGCTGCAGCTCTGGTGTTAATGTTACTAAAAGAGCCCAAATTTCTAAAAATATTGCGAAAAACGACAATCTTCATTTTTAGAGTGAATGTTTGAGGTGTTTAGAAGGTATTTATTTCATTTTTAGAAAATTTAATTTTTCACATTTTTCCATGAAAAGTGCCAATTCCCCCCCCTTTGGGTTCTAGGTGAAAATCTCACTCGACTCAAATCAATCAAAAATGTTTCCATGGTGTGTATTGTTGTTCATTTTCATCAAATAAACAAAATAAAAACCAGAATGTATCCTGAAAGACAATAAATGATCATAAAAGATGCTTCAGCTCAGGTGATAATGTTACTATTGGAGCCAAAATTTCTAAAAATATTGCGAAAAACAACAATCTTCTGTTTTAGAGTGAATGTTTGAGGTGTTTAGAAGGCATTTATTTCATTTTTAGAAAATTTAATTTTTTACATTTTTCCGAGAAAAGTGCCAATACCCCCCCCCCTTTGGGTTCTAGGTGAAAATCTCACTCGACACATATCAAACAAAAAAGTTTCCATGGTGTGTATTGTTGTTCATTTTCATCAAATAAACAAAATAAAACCCAGAATTAATCCTGAAAGACAAGAAATGAGCATAAAAGATGCTTCAGCGCAAGTGTTAATGTTACTAAAAGAGCCCAAATTTCTAAAAATATTGCGAAAAACAACAATCTTCTGTTTTAGAGTGAATGTTTGAGGTGTTAAGAAGGTTTTTTTTCATTTTTAGAAAATTTTATTTTTCACATTTTTCCATGAAAAGTGCCAATACCCCCCCCTTTGGGTTCTAGGTGAAAATCTCACTCGACACAAATCAAACAAAAATGTATCCAAGGTGTGTATTGTTGTTCATTTTCATCAAATAAACAAAATAAAACCCAGAATGAATCCTGAAAGACAATAAATGATCATAAAAGATGCTTCAGCCCAGGTGTTAATGTTACTAAAAGAGCCCAAATTTCTAAAAATATTGCGAAAAACAACAATCTTCTGTTTTAGAGTGAATGTTTGAGGTGTTTAGAAGGCATTTATTTCATTTTTAGAAAATTTAATTTTTCACATTTTTCCATGAAAAGTGCCAATACCCCCCCCTTTGGGTTCTAGGTGAAAATCTCACTAGACACAAATCAAACAAAAATGTATCCAAGGTGTGTATTGTTGTTCATTTTCATCAAATAAACAAAATAAAACCCAGAATGAATCCTGAAAGTCAATAAAAGATCATAAAAGATGCTTCAGCCGAAGTGTTAATGTTACTAAAAGAGCCAAAATTTCTAAAAATATTGCGAAAAACAACAATCTTCTGTTTTAGAGTGAATGTTTGAGGTGTTTAGAAGGTATTTATTTCATTTTAAGAAAATTTAATTTTTCACATTTTTCCATGAAAAGTGCCAATACCCCCCCTTTGGGTTCTAGGTGAAAATCTCACTCGACACAAATCAATCAAAAATGTTTCCATGGTGTGTATTGTTGTTCATTTTCATCAAATAAACAAAATAAAACCCAGAATTAATCCTGAAAGACAAGAAATGAGCATAAAAGATGCTTCAGCGCAAGTGTTAATGTTACTAAAAGAGCCCAAATTTCTAAAATAATTGCGAAAAACAACAATCTTCTGTTTTAGAGTGAATGTTTGAGGTGTTTAGAAGGCATTTATTTCATTTTTAGAAAATTTAATTTTTCACATTTTTCCATGAAAAGTGCCAATACCCCCCCTTTGGGTTCTAGGTGAAAATCTCACTCGACAAAAATCAAACAAAAATGTTTCCATGGTGTGTATTGTTGTTCATTTTCATCAAATAAATTAAATAAAACCCAGAACTAATCTTGAAAGACAAGAAATGAGCATAAAAAATGCTTCAGGGAAAGTGGTAATATTACTAAAAGAGCCCAAATTTCTAAAAATATTGCGAAAAACGACAATCTTCTGTTTTAGAGTGAATTTTTGAGGTGTTTAGAAGGTATTTATTTCATTTTTAGAAAATTTAATTTTTCACATTTTTCCATGAAAAATGCCTATACCCCCCCTTTTGGGTTCTAGGTGAAAATCTTAATCGACACAAATAAAAAAAAAAATGTATCCAAGGTGTGTATTGTTGTTCATTTTCATCAAATAAACAAAATAAAACCCAGAATTAATCCTGAAAGACAAGAAATGAGCATAAAAGATGCTTCAGCGCAAGTGTTAATGTTACTAAAAGAGCCCAAATTTCTAAAAATATTGCGAAAAACAACAATCTTCTGTTTTAGAGTGAATGTTTGAGGTGTTTAGAAGGCATTTATTTCATTTTTAGAAAATTTAATTTTTCACATTTTTCCATGAAAAGTGCCAATACCCCCCCCTTTGGGTTCTAGGTGAAAATCTCACTCGTTACAAATAAAACAAAAATGTATCCAAGGTGTGTATTGTTGTTCCTTTTCATCAAATAAACAAAATAAAACCCAGAATGAATCCTGAAAGACAATAAATCATCATAAAAGATGCTTCAGCTCAGGTGTTAATGTTACTAAAAGAGCCCAAATTTCTAAAAATATTACGAAAAACAACAATCTTCTGTTTTAGAGTGAATGTTTGAGGTGTATAGAAGGCATTTATTTCATTTTTAGAAAATTTAATTTTTCACATTTTTCCATGAAAAATGCCAATACCCCCCCCTTTGGGTTCTAGGTGAAAATCTCACTCGACACAAATCAAAAAAAAATGTATCCAAGGTGTGTATTGTTGTTCATTTTCATCAAATAAACAAAATAAAACCCAGAATGTATCCTGAAAGACAATAAATGATCATAAAAGATGCTTCAGCCCAGGTGTTAATGTTACTATTGGAGCCAAAATTTCTAAAAATATTGCGAAAAACAACAATCTTCTGTTTTAGAGTGAATGTTTGAGGTGTATAGAAGGCATTTATTTCATTTTTAGAAAATTTAATTTTTCACATTTTTCCATGAAAAATGCCAATACCCCCCCCTTTGGGTTCTAGGTGAAAATCTCACTCGACACATATCAAACAAAAATGTTTCCATGGTGTGTATTGTTGTTCATTTTCATCAAATAAACAAAATAAAACCCAGAATTAATCCTGAAAGAAAAGAAATGAGCATAAAAGATGCTTCAGCCCAAGTGTTAATGTTACTAAAAGAGCCCAAATTTCTAAAAATATTGCGAAAAACAACAATCTTCTGTTTTAGAGTGAATGTTTGAGGTGTTAAGAAGGTTTTTTTTCATTTTTAGAAAATTTTATTTTTCACATTTTTCCATGAAAAGTGCCAATACCCCCCCCTTTGGGTTCTAGGTGAAAATCCCAATCGACACAAATCAAACAAAAATGTATCCAAGGTGTGTATTGTTGTTCATTTTCATCAAATAAACAAAATAAAACCCAGAATGTATCCTGAAAGACAATAAATTATCATAAAAGATGCTTCTGCCCAGGTGTTATTGTTACTAAAAGAGCCCAAATTTGTAAAAATATTGCGAAAAACAACAATCCTCTGTTTTAGAGTGAATGTTTGAGGTGTTTAGAAGGCATTTATTTAATTTTTAGAAAATTTAATTTTTCACATTTTTCCATGAAAAGTGCCAATACCCCCCCCTTTGGGTTCTAGGTGAAAATCTCACTCGTTACAAATCAAACAAAAATGTATCGAAGGTGTGTATTGTTGTTCAATTTCATCAAATAAACAAAATAAAACCCAGAATGTATCCTGAAAGACAATAAATGATCATAAAAGATGCTTCAGCCCAGGTGTTAATGTTACTATTGGAGCCAAAATTTCTAAAAATATTGCGAAAAACAACAATCTTCTGTTTTAGAGTGAATGTTTGAGGTGTTTAGAAGGCATTTATTTCATTTTAAGAAAATTTAATTTTTCACATTTTTCCATGAAAAGTGCCAATACCCCCCCCTTTGGGTTCTAGGTGAAAATCTCAATCCACACAAATCAAACAAAAATGTATCCAAGGTGTGTATTGTTGTTCATTTTCATCAAATAAACAAAATAAAACCCAGATAGCATCCTGAAAGACAATAAAAGATCATAAAAGATGCTTCAGCCGAAGTGTTAATGTTACTAAAAGAGCCAAAATTTCTAAATATATTGCGAAAAACAACAATCTTCTGTTTTAGAGTGAATGTTTGAGGTGTTTAGAAGGTATTTATTTCATTTTTAGATAATTTATTTTTCACATTTTTCCATGAAAAGTGCCAATACCCCCCCCTTTGGGTTCTAGGTGAAAATCTCACTCGTTACAAATAAAACAAAAATGTATCCAAGGTGTGTATTGTTGTTCCTTTTCATCAAATAAACAAAATAAAACCCAGAATGAATCCTGAAAGACAATAAAAGATCATACAAGTTGCTTCAGCTCAGGTGTTAATGTTACTAAAAGAGCCCAAATTTCTAAAAATATTGCGAAAAACAACAATCTTCTGTTTTAGAGTGAATGTTTGAGGTGTATAGAAGGCATTTATTTCATTTTTAGAAAATTTAATTTTTCACATTTTTCCATGAAAAATGCCAATATTCCCCCCTTTGGGTCCTAGGTGAAAATCTCACTCGACACAAATCAAACAAAAATGTATCCAAGGTGTGTATTGTTGTTCATTTTCATCAAATAAACAAAATAAAACCCAGAATGTATCCTGAAAGACAATAAATGATCATAAAAGATGCTTCAGCCCAGGTGTTAATGTTACTATTGGAGCCAAAATTTCTAAAAATATTGCGAAAAACAACAATCTTCTGTTTTAGAGTGAATGTTTGAGGTGTTTAGAAGGCATTTATTTCATTTTTAGAAAATTTTATTTTTTACATTTTTCCATGAAAAGTGCCAATACCCCCCCCTTTGGGTTCTAGGTGAAAATCTCACTCGACACATTTCAAACAAAAATGTTTCCATGGTGTGTATTGTTGTTCATTTTCATCAAATAAACAAAATAAAACCCAGAATTAATCCTGAAAGAAAAGAAATGAGCATAAAAGATGCTTCAGCCCAAGTGTAATGTTACTAAAAGAGCCCAAATTTCTAAAAATATTGCGAAAAACAACAAACTTCTGTTTTAGAGTGAATGTTTGAGGGGTTAAGAAGGTTTTTTTTCATTTTTAGAAAATTTTATTTTTCACATTTTTCCATGAAAAGTGCCAATACCCCCCCCTTTGGGTTCTAGGTGAAAATCCCAATCGACATAAATCAAACAAAAATGTATCCAAGGTGTGTATTGTTGTTCATTTTCATCAAATAAACAAAATAAAACCCAGAATGTATCCTGAAAGACAATAAATGATCATAAAAGATGCTTCAGCCCAGGTGTTAATGTTACTAAAAGAGCCCAAATTTGTAAAAATATTGCGAAAAACAACAATCCTCTGTTTTAGAGTGAATGTTTGAGGTGTTTAGAAGGCATTTATTTAATTTTTAGAAAATTTAATTTTTCACATTTTTCCATGAAAAGTGCCAATACCCCCCCCTTTGGGTTCTAGGTGAAAATCTCACTCGTTACATATCAAACAAAAATGTATCCAAGGTGTGTATTGTTGTTCAATTTCATCAAATAAACAAAATAAAACCCAGAATGTATCCTGAAAGACAATAAATGATCATAAAAGATGCTTCAGCCCAGGTGTTAATGTTACTATTGGAGCCCAAATTTCTAAAAATATTGCGAAAAACAACAATCTTCTGTTTTAGAGTGAATGTTTGAGGTGTTTAGAAGGCATTTATTTCATTTTAAGAAAATTTAATTTTTCACATTTTTCCATGGAAAGTGCCAATACCCCCCCCTTTGGGTTCTAGGTGAAAATCTCACTCAACACAAATCAAACAAAAATGTATCCAAAGTGTGTATTGTTGTTCATTTTCATCAAATAAACAAAATAAAACCCAGAATGAATCCTGAAAGACAATAAAAGATCTTAAAAGATGCTTCAGCCGAAGTGTTAATGTTACTAAAAGAGCCAAAATTTCTAAAAATATTGCGAAAAACAACAATCTTCTGTTTTAGAGTGAATGTTTGAGGTGTTTAGAAGGTATTTATTTCATTTTTAGATAATTTATTTTTCACATTTTTCCATGAAAAGTGCCAATACCCCCCCCTTTGGGTTCTAGGTGAAAATCTCACTCGTTACAATTCAAACAAAAATGTATCCAAGGTGTGTATTGTTGTTCCTTTTCATCAAATAAACAAAATAAAACCCAGAATTAATCCTGAAAGACAATAAATGATCATAAAAGATGCTTCAGCCCAGGTGTTAATGTTACTAAAAGAGCCCAAATTTCTAAAAATATTGCGAAAAACAACAATCTTCTGTTTTAGAGTGAATGTTTGAGGTGTTTAGAAGGCATTTATTTCATTTTTTAAAAATTTAATTTTTCACATTTTTCCATGAAAAGTGTCAATACCCCCCCTTTGGGTTCTAGGTGAAAATCTCACTCGACACAAATCAAACAAAAATGTATTCAAGGTGTGTATTGTTGTTCATTTTTATCAAATTAACAAAATAAAACCCAGAATGTATCCTTAAAGACAATAAATGATCATAAAAGATGCTTCAGCTCAGGTGTTAATGTTACTACAAGAGCCCAAATTTCTAAAAATATTGCAAAAAACAACAATCTTCTGTTTTAGAGTGAATGTTTGAGGTGTATAGAAGGCATTTATTTCATTTTTAGAAAATTTAATTTTTCACATTGTTCCATGAAAAATGCCAATACCCCCCCCTTTGGGTTCTAGGTGAAAATCTCACTCCCCACAAATCAAACAAAAATGTATCCAAGGTGTGTATTGTTGTTCAATTTCATCAAATAAACAAAATAAAACCCAGAATGTATCCTGAAAGACAATAAATGATCATAAAAGATGCTTCAGCCCAGGTGTTAATGTTACTAAAAGAGCCCAAATTTGTAAAAATATTGCGAAAAACAACAATCCTCTGTTTTAGAGTGAATGTTTGAGGTGTTTAGAAGGCATTTATTTAATTTTTAGAAAATTTAATTTTTCACATTTTTCCATGAAAAGTGCCAATACCCCCCCCTTTGGGTTCTAGGTGAAAATCTCACTCGTTACATATCAAACAAAAATGTATCCAAGGTGTGTATTGTTGTTCAATTTCATCAAATAAACAAAATAAAACCCAGAATGTATCCTGAAAGACAATAAATGATCATAAAAGATGCTTCAGCCCAGGTGTTAATGTTACTATTGGAGCCCAAATTTCTAAAAATATTGCGAAAAACAACAATCTTCTGTTTTAGAGTGAATGTTTGAGGTGTTTAGAAGGCATTTATTTCATTTTAAGAAAATTTAATTTTTCACATTTTTCCATGGAAAGTGCCAATACCCCCCCCTTTGGGTTCTAGGTGAAAATCTCACTCAACACAAATCAAACAAAAATGTATCCAAAGTGTGTATTGTTGTTCATTTTCATCAAATAAACAAAATAAAACCCAGAATGAATCCTGAAAGACAATAAAAGATCTTAAAAGATGCTTCAGCCGAAGTGTTAATGTTACTAAAAGAGCCAAAATTTCTAAAAATATTGCGAAAAACAACAATCTTCTGTTTTAGAGTGAATGTTTGAGGTGTTTAGAAGGTATTTATTTCATTTTTAGATAATTTATTTTTCACATTTTTCCATGAAAAGTGCCAATACCCCCCCCTTTGGGTTCTAGGTGAAAATCTCACTCGTTACAAATCAAACAAAAATGTATCCAAGGTGTGTATTGTTGTTCCTTTTCATCAAATAAACAATATAAAACCCAGAATTAATCCTGAAAGACAATAAATGATCATAAAAGATGCTTCAGCCCAGGTGTTAATGTTACTAAAAGAGCCCAAATTTCTAAAAATATTGCGAAAAACAACAATCTTCTGTTTTAGAGTGAATGTTTGAGGTGTTTAGAAGGCATTTATTTCATTTTTTTAAAATTTAATTTTTCACATTTTTCCATGAAAAGTGTCAATTACCCCCCCTTTGGGTTCTAGGTGAAAATCTCACTCGAACACAAATCAAACAAAAATGTATTCAAGGTGTGTATTGTTGTTCATTTTTATCAAATTAACAAAATAAAACCCAGAATATATCCTTAAAGACAATAAATGATCATAAAAGATGCTTCAGCTCAGGTGTTAATGTTACTACAAGAGCCCAAATTTCTAAAAATATTGCAAAAAAACAACAATCTTCTGTTTTAGAGTGAATGTTTGAGGTGTATAGAAGGCATTTATTTCATTTTTAGAAAATTTAATTTTTCACATTGTTCCATGAAAAAATGCCAATACCCCCCCTTTGGGTTCTAGGTGAAAATCTCACT